>NC_091229.1:5354567-5359656 GCF_040958095.1 Procambarus clarkii
GAGGGTGAGTTTGTTGGCAGTTAGCCAAAGATGGACTTTATTTAGCTCAGTATTCACTGTGACATTTAGGGCAAGAGGTCAGGACTTGAGTAAATGAAAGTTGTGTCGTCAGCAAATAGAATTGGTTTGAGGTGTTGGAAGGACATTAATGTAGATGAGAAAGAGGAGAGGGCCAAGTATGCTGCCCTGAGGAACACCAATGTTGATGCGTAGGGTGGGTGAAATAGAATTATTCACAGAAACATACTGGAGCCTGTCAAGAAGGTAAGATTTAAGGTATTGTAGGGAGTGACCTCTGATTCCATATTGATGTAATTTAAGAAGAAGGTTTTGGTGGTTGACAGTGCCAAAAGCCTTATGCAGGTCCACAAATAACCCAACAGGGAACTCATTTTTATCAAAAGCTGCATGTATCAAGTTAATCATACTAATAAGTGCATCGTTATTGCTTTTTTTTGGGTCTGAAGCCATATTGACAATAGCTAAGTATATTATGTTTGGATAGATAAGAGTGTAAGCTGCTTGGTAGATTAATTTTTCAAATATTTTTGACATGTTAGGCAGGATTGATATTTGTCTGTAGTTGTTAACATCAGTGAGATCACATTTGTAGACAGGGGTTACTCTCGCGTTTTTTTTTAGAATATCTGGAAAGGTTTGGAGTTCATGGGAGTTCATGGGTTCATACATACAATCCACAGCTTATAAAATGGAGGAAAGGGTCCTGAAAGATATTGTTAATAGGAACGTTATCGCTACAGAAAAAAATCAGAAGATACAATTGACGATTTACTATAAAACAAAACAAAAAAAACCGCCAACCTACTCATGAGAAACTCTCCAGACACAGAGCAGAACGCTTCAAAAGGGACCAATGTCGTCTATGCCTTCAAATGCCCACTTGGGGACTGTAAGCCTCAAATAACTCAGTATATAGGCAAGACAACAACATCTCTTTCCAGGCGATTAACGATGCATAAGCAACAGGGCTCCATTAAGGAACATATAATCTCTTCCCACAACCAGACCCTCACCAGAGAAGTCTTAACAAAAAATACAGAAATCATCGATAGATACAGCGATAGCAGGCGGCTTGATATCTGCGAGGCACTACACATCAAGAAGTCAACACCAGCAATCAACAGCCAATTAATGCACAACTATATTCTACCCACTTCAAGACTCTGCACCAATATAGAAGCATCAAGAAAAATGGGCCAATAGGCCCTCTGCAGTTACTTCCATTCTTCCCTTTAACTTACCCAATATTATACCCATTGTTTCGTGTTCTGTCTTGTGTTGAAAGTATGTTTTCACCTCATCCAAAACTGTTGTAACATATCACCTCACCCAAATGCAGGCATATAAAATGAAAGCTGTTTAAATTATAGCATAGTAGAACTCTGTTTAGTGTTTGCAGGTTATAGTTGTGTGTGTGTAAACTAAAGTCTTTGAAAATGTAATAAGTTATTACGAAACGCGTTCAAGTGTCGCGTCAGACTAGAAATAAAAATGACTTTTGGAGAATTGATTTTTCAATTGCCATCGACTGTGAAAAGAAACATAAGAAATATTGAGAAAATTCGTGTTAGAATTATTAATCTTACTTTTTCGGTCATATTTAATATTATATGTTTACAAGAAGGACTGCTACCAAAATATACTAACATACATACATACATACATACATACATACATACATACATACATACATACATACATACATACATACATACATACATACATACATACATACATACATACATACATACATACATACATACATACATACACGCCCAGTTAGCATATAGCTATTTCGGGGCAAATTCCAATACAGTTTATATTGGTGAGACGGCACTGTGATGAGAGAGTTTAAATATCACAGGAACTGTTGGTTAATGCGTGATATTAAGTGAGGTTAGATGAGGCATTGATCTATAAGCATCAGCTGGAGGCTTGGGGGAGTGTTGTGGAGTCTGCTGGTATTAAGCCCAGATGTTGGAGGGTGGGTTTGATCTTCCCAACCCCCACCTTGACCACAGAACGTCTAAGGTTACCTTCCACTCTCGCTTACATAGGGCATCCCCCCCCCCCCGAAACACACATGCATCAGATTCTTAACTTATAATATATATGATTTACCAATTTATGTTACTACATGGACTCTCAATTTCACAATATTGTATAAACTTGGAACTTAAAATTTGTCAATCTGTTTCATAAATTGATAACTTTGTTACCCAACTTGTAGGTGATAGTGAACCCCATACCTATCTTGTGGGTGTTAGTGAACCCCATACCCCATTTTGTTGGTGGTAGTGGACCCCATACTCATCCTGTGGGTGGTAGTGGACCCCATACCCATCTTATTAGTGCTAGTGGACCCCATACCCATCTTGTAGGCGGTAGTGGACCCCCATACTCATCTTGTGGATGGTAGTGGACCCCATACCCATCTTGTGGGCGGTTGTGGACCCCCATACCCATCTTGTGGATGGTAGTGGACCCCATACCCATCTTGTAGGCGGTAGTGGACCCCCATACTCATCTTGTGGATGGTAGTGGACCCCATACCCATCTTGTGGGCGGAAGTGGACCCCATACCCATCTTGTGGATGGTAGTGGACCCCATACCTATCTTGTGGGCGGTAGTGGACCCCCATACCCATCTTGTGGGCGGTAGTGGACGCCATACCCATCTTATGGGTGGTAGTGGACCCCATATCCATCCTGTGGGTGGTATTGGACCGGATACCCCTCCTGTGTGTGGTAGTAGACCCCATACCCATCTTGTGGATGCTAGTGGACCCCATACCCATCTTGTAGGGGGTAGTGGACCCCATACTTATCTTGTGGATGGTAGTGGACCCATACTATTCTTGTGGGTGGTAGTGGACCCCCATATCCATCTTGTGGGCAGTAGTGGACCCCATACCCATCTTGTGGGGTGGTAGTGGACCCCATACCCATCTTGTAGGTGGTAGTGGACCCCATGCCAATCTTCTGGGTGGTAGTGGACCCCTTACCCATCCTATGGGTGTTGGTGGACCCCTTACCCATCCTATGGGTGTTGGTGGACCCCATACCCATCTTGTCGGTGGTAGTGGACCCCCATACCCATCTTGTGGGTGGTAGTGGTCCCCATAACTATCTTGTGGGTGGAAATGGACCCCATACCCATTTTGTGGGTGGTAGTGGACCCCATATCAATCTTATGGATGATAGTGGACCCCATACCCATCTTGTGGGTGGTAGTGGACCCTATACCTACCTTGTGGGTGGATTGGACCCCATACTCATCGTGTAGGTTGTGGTGAATCCCATACCCATCTTGTGGGTGCTAGCGGACCCCATACCCATCTTGTTGGTGGTAGTAGACCCCATACTCATCCTGTGGGTGGTAGTGAACCCCATACCCATCCTGTGGGTGGGAGTGGACCTTATACCCATCCTGTGGGTGGTAGTGGACCCCATACCCATCTTGTGGGTGGTAGTGGACCCCATACTCATCCTGTTGGTGGTATTGGACCGGATACCCCTCCTGTGTGTGGTAGTGGACCCCATTCCTATCTTGTGGGTGCTAGTGGACCCCATGCCCATCTTGAAGGCGGTAGTGGATCCCCCATACTCATTCTGTGGGCAATAGTGGACCCCATACCCATCTTGCAGGCCGTTGTGGACTCCATACACATCCTGTGTGTGGTAGTGGACCATATACCCATCCAGTAGGCGGTAGTGGACCCCATACCTATCCTATAGATAGTTATTGGGCCCAGACCCATCCTACAAGTGGTATGGATGCCTTACCTACCTAACAGGTGGTAGTGGACCCTATACCCATCCTACAGTACGTAAAAGACACTATACTATTCTATTTGCAGTAGTTTTCACCATACACATTCCAACGTAACATCGTTTTCTGTAGACGTTCGTACAATACATTCTTTAACGATTTTTACAGCACTAACTATTGTATATAATGTTAATTGGTGATTCACTATTATTCTATGTAATAATTTAGTGCTTATTTAATTTACTAAGAACAACTACTATTTCTTAAAACAAAATTACGAACCTTCAATAGGATGCAGCTGATCTGTAATATTCTAAGAGCATGGACAATAGTAGGTAAATTTCACAACCCATGTGGGACCTGAAAATTACAATTTTCATTATAATTGAACCAATCACGACTATTCTGCTGTCTACGGGGATGGAAGGGTACTGTGAGACGTAAATTGGTACGTGAGGAAGAGTTTGGGCCTTGAAAAAAAACTGGGAATATACCACAGGTGTACGAATTCATAAGCAAAATAATGACTATAAACATTTAGTCATATATGTGCTGTCTTGTGCGCGAGCGGGTTGCTTGAAGGGTGTCTTTGATGTCTCAAAGGATGTCTTTGATGTCTTGAAGGATTTCTTTGACTATATTTCTTACTTAACGACACATAATTTTAGTTACGAAAGTGTTGAAATAAGTTACATATGACTGTTTGTAGCGAAGTGAAAGGATAATTTAGTTAAGAACAGTGTTAGAAAGAGGCTACACTTTACTATTTTCAGTTGAGAGAAGTTTTATTTTAGTTAAGAAACGACAAGAAGACATGGTGATGAACTTGGCTATTTCAGTTGATTGACGAATAAGTTTAGTTAGGTAATGACAAAACGTGACTATTTTTTAGTTGATTGGCGAATGAGTTTAGTTAAGGAACGTTAAGAAAACATGATGAACATGGCTATTTTCGGTTGATTGACGAATTAGTTTAGTTAGAAAACGATGAAAGTGAATAGTATTTCAGTTGATTGGCAAATGATTTTAGTTAAGGAATGTTAAGAAAGAATGTCTGGGTGCATTTGATTTAAAAGAACATGTAAGAGAATATGGGGAACATAGTGAACATATGGAGAATACATAAAACCTGTAAGAAAAGCTGAACACAGTGAACCTGGAGAATGTGGCAAAGAACACAGTGAACATGAAACAGAACACAGTGAACTTGCAGGGAATATGAACTTACAGAGAACATGTGATGAAACACGACAAAAAACAGTGAACAACAGAACACAGTGAACATGAAACAGAACA
>NC_091229.1:5700156-5705156 GCF_040958095.1 Procambarus clarkii
TTAAATATGTATGTGTATGTATACGTATGTATATGTACATGTATGCATAAGTATGTGTACATTAGTGATTTTGTAACTAGCGTCAAAAGATTGTTATTTGCTTAGCTAAACGAACTAGAGGGTTCAGTTCCTGAACCGATTATGTGCCTCTGTAACCCTTTACACCACCGCCCACGGGATGGGTATTATGGGGTGCATAATAAAGAAAGAAAATAAATGGACCGAACCCCACAATTCATTTAGCTAAGCAAATTACAATCTTGATGAGCTAGTTACAAAATTCATTATAAGTCGTCACATCATAAATGGGTTCGAGATCGACCACAAGTAGTGCATTACATAATTTATCAGTATTGTGCAGCCTGTGATCCCCGCCTGGCTGGATACTGATACCTAGGTAGTTTTCATGTGTCCGGACACCGGCGATAAGGTGGTATTATTTATTTAACTTAAGAGATATATATTTTTAAATGTTGTCACATTAACGGCTACATCTTCCTTTCTTCGGACATATAGATTTTTAAGAATAATTAAAATTATATGGAAACTAATTATACAACTTATTGGCTGGTGTGCAGGGCTTCACAATCTCAGAGCTAGCCATCAAGTAACTATCAAAACGCATATATCTTCGTTTTCACTTCAGTTATATTTATGACAAAGGATTTTAAATGTAGCCAATATTTCTACCTTACTGATGACATAAATACTTTCGTTAATTACAATAAGGTTGTATATTTTCCATCAATGGAGAGCATCAGCCAAGAAGCCTTCTTTAAAATATGAATATCTTTCGTCACCCAATAACATCTAATCTCTGAATAAATCACAAAAACGACTTGATTGTAACCTATCCACCGCTGCCCATTGGATGGGGAAGAGGATGGTTATGTGTCGGATAAACATATCAATTGTGACACTAGCCCTCCATATATGTCAGTTGCTTAAATTATAAACTGTACTTGTGGTCGGTCTCGAGCCTATTGTTGATGTGACAGTTTGCATTGACTTTTGTAACTACCTTATCAAGATTATAACTTTCTTGGCTATATGAATTGTCCCTAAGCCCATGTCCCTGGCTCAGTCCCTGAGCCCATTGTGTGCCTCTGTAACACTCCACTATCGCTCATAGGAGGGGTATGGGGCGCATAATAAATGAACTAAACTAAGCTCTGCCTTTTTGATAACATATACAATTATAAGCTTTATATGTGAATCTCAATTAATTTAACAATATATCACAGAGCCTGTAGGGTTCGGTGAGATGAGCGAAGAGACATGGGAGATTTTACATAAGTACAGTACATAGTAGTTCAAGTAGCGAACGCATGTCAACGAATAACGAGTATATTTAACAAAACTATTGTCCTATGAAGTCGATTTACCTTCCAAACATATACTTTTTAATAAATGTTAAATGTTTTCTGGCTAGTTATGTTATTTGTGATAATTTGTGCAGAGAAGTGCGACAACTGGTTATGCCAACAAACACTTTCCAAACAACGATATATCTTGGATAAGTCGCTCCACAGCATTGACGCTTGGACCATCGACTTCCTTTGATGCTACTTATTTCATAATGAAATTATATTAGTTTGGAGTAAATATATGTTTTCTCATGTTATGCATTCAGCACCCACATTATCGTGAGTAAATATACCATATTACTTCATTACTTTAATAATGCTAGGAGGGTTTGAGTAGCTATGGGTCTTTAGTGGACAGAATCTCCAATAGATGGGGCGAGAGTCGCCCCATCTCTCTCGCCGGAGCAAGAGTCGAAACTTAATTTAAAATTGATATATCTTTGTTCTCAAACATGATATATTTCATTTGGTGCAATCATAATAATGTTCATATCTCCGTCTTTCAGGAGGCATATAAGATTTTAGGCTTTATTAGCGTATCTTTGTTAATTATACAATATATCGGCAAGTGCGTAGGCGTCTGCACTCCAAGCCCGACAAGCTACTGAGCGCTACTATAAAAACATATGTATCTTCACTTGAGCTATAAATATGTCAATTGTAATGCATTTAAAATGAAGCTCTTATTTCTATCTTGCTTAAGACATATAAAACATTTGTGTTTATTAACGAATTTACGTGAAATAAACATTGATCTGAGAGAGAGTTGCTCTGTCGTTCAGTCTGTACGGGGTGGGAGCTCCATAATTTTTAAAATACATGTATCTTCATTAGAACTTTAAATATGTCTATCGTAAAGTGTTTAAAGTGAAGCTTATATGTCTACCTTTCTTGAGACATATATGTTTATTAACGAATTCACGTGAAATAAACATTGTTCTGAGAGAGAGTTGCTCGGTCGATCAATCTGTCCGGGGTCGGAGCTCGGCTATTATAAAAGTACACGTATCTTTGCTTTAAATTTAAATATGCCCATGGTAAGGTATTTAGAATGAAGCTTATAATTATATCTATCATGTGACATATAAAACTCTTACGTTTATTAAGGAATCTGCGTGAAATAGGCAAGGTTCTGAGATTTCCTGCCCGAAACGCTTCGCGTACTAGTGGCTTTACAAGACTGTAATTATCATATTATGTATCCTCACATTCCCAATGTACCTTCTTGTAAATGCATAAATAAATAAATAAATAAATAAATGAATGCTGCGGTTTTCGAGCTCGACGAGCGATGAAAACTGCCCCTTTTATAAAACTACAAATATCATCAGTTTTACTTAGAATATTTGTCTGGTAGAAGTTTTACATATAGATCGCGTTTTTGTCTTTCTTCTGACTAATAAATAATTTTGGTTTAATAAGTCATCAAGATGTTTTCAACAATATTCTTTCGGCGTTCGTCTTTTCCAACATGGGCGACCCTTTTGGAAACGCGATACTTGGGTTAACCCATCCCATAGTTGGGCCAGTTTCCATTATGGTTCGGAACAACACTACCCTCATCTACTCTAACCCCAACCCACATACACTAAATGATGTTGTTAATAATGAACTAAAAAAAAGTCCACTTATGGATGTCATTCAATAAACTAACAATTAACATAGAAAAGATCTACTACATTTTATTTGGAAGCAAATCTACAAATGCAATTCAGCTTCAGATAATGTAAACATTAGCAATAAAAATGATGGAAAGTTTCTTGGCCTATTCCTATACAAGAGACTCAACTTCAGCACCCACATACAACACATAACTAAGAAAGTCTCTAAAACAGTTGGGATACTCTCCAAAATCAGATATTATGTACCTAACTCTGCTCTCATCTCTCTATATTGTGCACTAATCTATCCCTATCCTAATTATGGTATCTGTGCATGGGGTTCAACCACTGCAAACCACCTCAAGTCCATCATCATCGAGCAAAAATCTGCTATCAAAATAATAACAAATTCTACTTTCAGACAACACTCAGCCCCCTTGTTTAACTCCCTTAACATGCTAAACATAATCTCACTCCACAAATTTTCTTATGTCAATTACATTTACAAAATCCTGTTCTTAAACGCAAATCCTGCTCTGAAACTTTCCTTGGACAGATGTAATAGGACCCATTATCACCACACCAGAAATAAATATCTCTTTGATATTCCCAGAGTCAAACATAATCTGTGTAAACACTCTATGCAAATAAACGGACCCAGTCTATGGAACTCACTCCCTATTGAATTGAAAAGCTGTCCAACTTTTGCGTCATTCAAAAACAAAACTAAAAAGTACCTAATCTCATCTGCATAGTTTTTTTTACCTTGTTGCTTTAAAATTGCACTGTATCTATTGCTACCCAATCTCCCTATCTTTATGTACCCAATCCGAACATCTTTACCATCGTGATCATTGCTGTCTTCTTATATGTGCTATCAATCTGCTGTACGGTGTCTGTTAATCTTGTTTAAATTACCAATCAAGTTGACAATGTAATCAACCAGAGCTTTAATAAACCAATGTGCTTTAATATACTTACTATTCTCTCTCATCTCATTTTTTTTCTTGCAATGTATCTGTTATCATTTTATTAATTCTGCTAGAATTTACCTACTTAAAATTATCTGTTAGATTAAGGACCTGCCCGAAACCCTGCGCGTACTAGTGGCTTTACAAGATTGCAAATACTATGCTATGTATTCTCTCTAACCCAATGTACCTTCTTGTATATAAATAAATAAATAAATGAATATACATTGACTTGCATTCACTATGTAGTTATATATTTTTCAAGAATTTAAATTGGTTTATGAATATACACACATTGGTTCATTATTGCAAAGGCACTATACTATATATATATATATATATATATATATATATATATGTATATATATATATATATATATATATATATATATATATATATAGAGAGAGAGAGAGAGAGAGAGGAGAGAGAGAGAGAGAGAGAGAGAGAGAGAGAGAGGAGAGAGAGAGAGAGAGAGAGAGAGAGAGAGAGAGAGAGAGAAGAGAGAGAGAGAGAGAGGAGAGAGAGAGAGAGAGAGAGAGAGAGACAGAGAGAGAGAGAGAGAGGAGAGAGAGAGAGAGAGAGAGAGAGAGAGAGAGAGAGAGAGAGAGAGGGGGAGAGAGAGAGAGAGAGAGAGAAATTGTTGCAAGTCGAGCAACAAATATTTTACATTGAACAACAAATGGGATTGGAAAAGCAGTATTGCCACCTCTGCTATACAGAAAAAAATAGACCCCAGACACACCCTGTGGGTAGTAATGGACCCCCATACCGACGCTATGAGGGGTAGTGGACCCCATAATAACACTATGGGCGGTAGTGGACACTATACAAACACTATGGGCGGTAGTGGACACTATGCAAACACCATGGGCGGTAGTTGACTTCATACCGACCCTGTGGGAGGTAGTGGACCCCCTGCCGACCCTGTGGGCGGTAGTGGACCCCCTGCCGACCCTGTGGGCGGTAGTGGATCCCTACCGACCCTGTGGGCGGTAGTGGATCCCTACCGACCCTGTGGGAGGTAGTGGACCCCCTACCGACCCTGTGGGCGGCAGTGGAC
>NC_091229.1:5712656-5717952 GCF_040958095.1 Procambarus clarkii
CCTTCAAATGCCCACTTGGGGACTGTAAGCTCCAAAAAACCCAGTATATAGGCAAGACAACAACATCTCTTTCTAGGCGTTTAACGATGCATAAACAACAGGGCTCCATTAAGGAACATATAATCTCTTCCCATAACCAAACCATCGCCAGAGAAATCCTAGTAAACAACACAGAAATCATCGATAGATACAGCGATAGCAGGCGGCTTGACGTTTGCGAGGCACTACACATCAAGAAGTCAACACCAGCAATCAACAGCCAATTATTGCACAACTATATTCTACCCACCTCAAGACCCCGCTCCAATATAGAAGCATCAAGAAATATGGACCAATAGGCTTTCTACAAACACTTCTATTCAATACCCATTGTTTCTGTTCTGTCTTGTGTTGATACTTTTAATACCCTATTAATATCCTCTAGTGTTCTGTCTTGTGTTAATGCCACATCATCCTTCCCACCTCACTCAAATGTAATGCCACATCACCCTTCCCACCTCACTCAAATGTAGATATAAAATCAGGGAAACGCAAGTTCTAATCAGTTGTGTATTTGTGAAGTCTTTGAAAATGTAATAAGTTTTACGAAACGCGCCCGTGTCGCGTCAGACTAGAAATAAAAATGAATTTTGGAGAAGTGATTTTTGATTTACCTCCAACAGTGAAGCATAATGTACGAAAGATTGAGAAAATTCGTGTTAGAATTATTAATCTTACTTTTTCGGTCATATTTAATAATATATATATAATAATATATATATATATAATATATAATATATAATATATATATATATATATATATATATATATATATACATATATATATATATATATATATATATATTTATATATATACATATATATATATATAATATATATATATATATATATATATATATAATATATATATATATATATATATTCCCACCACCATGAGTAAATTAAAATCACAAAAGGGAATTATTCCTACACAGTATATACATCTTCGTCTTCCTCCGAAGACACTGGACACTCGGCGATGCTCACTCTGAGTAGCCTTTCCTGGTTTCCTCTTCTGTGGCCCAGAACCCACAATGAATCCACCCTGGCCACAGGACAGCCAAATCATTATCCCACAGGGTGCCTTGTCGTGATGGCCTACAACCACAGTCCAGCCTGTAGCTGGCAGGTACTAGTCAGCCTCGCTGTTAGGCCACTCCACGAATAATACTAGGTTTGCGAGCCATAGCCAGGAGCCTCGTGTGACTCGCTGGTCACTTTCCTCGGTCGGCACCGCAATGAGTGGTCTCTTCCACCAGCCAGCCCAGGATACGGCGAATCCCATTACTGCCACTCCTCAGGCAGGCAATCACACACTCAGCAGAGTTCGTCCGGGGGTAGCTCACAGCTTCTACAAAGCAGACTGGTGAAGAGACCTTGGCTGCCTTGGGTAGACTGATTCAACGTACCTCACAGTCATCCTAGGTTGACTCTGAAAGTAGATACGTCATTAGTACTGGGGACACTACATGGGACCAATAGGAAACTTCACTTACTAGCTTAGACACAAACGTCCACCTCTTCGCTCTATAGATGGCGTTCACTGTCTAAGTGCCACCTCACCAGAGGTCAACAGCGGCTACGTCACTAGCCGACTAGGACAGGCATCCAGCACTTAATGCCGGCATCTCCCGTCATCACAAGATGGCGTTTTCCATGTTGTGGGATTTTCGGGAACGGACTCATAGATGGCGTGGTCTTCAGGGCTTCATGTTTGGGCGAGGAATTTTGGTTCGTAACAATTGCCACCCACAGGATGAGTATAGGGGTGTAGTCCTGCCCAAGGATTGGGTATATGGTTAACTACCGCCGAGAAGATGAATATATCCTCTACTACCGCCCACAGGATGGGTATGGGGGTTAACTACCACCGATTGGGCGCATATGGGGTCCACTACCGCCTACAGGGAGGGTATGACATCCACTGCCGCCCACGTGATAAGTATGGTGTCCACTACCGCCCACGGGATGGGTATGACCTCCACTGCCGCATACAGGATGTGTATAGGGTCCAGTACAGCCAACGGAATGGGCATGGATCCATTACCACCCGCGTGATGCATATGGGTCAAGTACCGCTCACTGGATAGGTATGGGGTTTACTACCGCTCACAGGATGGGTTTGTGTACCACTATCATCCACAGGAATGGTATTGGGTCCATTACCGCCCCCTTGATGGGAATATGGTTCAATACCGCCCACAGGATGAGTATTGCGTCCACTAGCACCCACAAGATGGGTATGGGGTTCACAACCACCCATAGGAAGGGTATGGGGTCCACTACCGCCCCCTCTGGATGGGTTTATGGTCCACTATCACCCACAGGATGCGTATGGTGTTTAATACCACCCACAGAATGGGTATGGGGCTCACAACAACGCACAGGATGGGTATGGGGTCCAGTACCGCCCACATGATGGGTATGGCGTCCACTGCTGCCCATAGGATGAGTATAGGGTCCAGTATTGCCCACAGGATTAGTATATAGGGTCCACTTCCGCCCACATGGTCGGTAGGGGTCCACTACCGCCCACAGGTTCTGTATGGGGTCCACTACCGCCAACAGCGTCGCTATGAAGTCACCTTCCGCCCATAGTGTTTGTATGGAATCCACTACTGCCAATACTGTTAGTATGGGGGGTTTATTACTACCCACATGGTGTGAATGGGGTTCATTCTTTGTGTCTAACAGAGGTGGCAATACTGCTTTCCCAATCTGATTTGTTGTTCAATATAACATATTTGTTGCTCGACTTATATATACAATTTATAACAATTTATATATATTCTCGATATATATATATATATATATATATATATATATATATATATTATATATATATATATATATATGTATATATATATATATATATATATATATATAAATATATATAATATATATATATATATATATATGTCATACCTAGTAGCCAGAACTCACTTCTCAGCCTACTATGCAAGGCCCGATTTGCCTAATAAGCCAAGTTTTCCTGAATTAATATATTTTCTCTAATTTTTTTCTTATGAAATGATAAAGCTACCCATTTCATTATGTATGAGGTCAATTGTTGTTTATTGGAGATAAAATTAAAGTAGATATATGACCGAACCTAACCAACCCTACCTAACCTAACCTAACCTATCTTTATAGGTTAGGTTAGGTTAGGTAGCCGAAAAAGTTAGGTTAGGTTAGGTAGGTTAGGTCGTCGAAAAACAATTAATTCATGAAAACTTGGCTTATTAGGCAAATCAGGCCTTGCATAGTAGGCTGAGAAGTGAGTTGTGGCTACTAGGTACGACATATATATATATATATATATATATATATATATATATATATATATATATATATATATATATATATATATGTCGTACCTAGTAGCCAGAACGCACTTCTCAGCCTACTATGCAAGGCCCGATTTGCCTAATAAGCCAAGTTTTCATGAATTAATTGTTTTTCGACTACCTAACCTACCTAACCTAACCTAACCTAACTTTTTCGGCTACCTAACCTAACCTAACCTATAAAGATAGGTTAGGTTAGGTTAGGTAGGGTTGGTTAGGTTCGGTCATATATCTACGTCAATTTTAACTCCAATAAAAAAAAATTGACCTCATACATATTGAAATGGGTAGCTTTATCATTTCATAAGAAAAAAGTTAGAGAAAATATATTAATTCAGGAAAACTTGGCTTATTAGGCAAATTGGGCCTTGCATAGTAGGCTGAGAAGTGCGTTCTGGCTATTAGGTACGACATATATATATATATATATATATATATATATATATATATATATATATATATATATATATATATATGTATATATATATATATATATATATATATATATATATGTATATATATATATATATATATATATATATATATATATATATATATATATATTAGGATTCCCGAAGGGAACATCGATCATAAATATATATATATATATATATATATATATATATATATATATGTGTGAACAAGCCTGAATGGTCCCCAGGACTATATGTGACTAAAAAACTCACACCCCAGAAGTGACTCGAACCCATACTCCCAGGAGCAACGCAACTGGTAACTACAGGACGCCTTAATCCGCTTGACCATCACGACCGGACATAAGTAAGTGATAGCCGAAGCTATATGAACCACTTCCCTGCCGGCACTCGGATGGCAATCTTGGGCATAGCATTTTATCAAATCACCTCATTCTTTGGGCACACGTGAGGAACACAAATGTGAAGAAGCCTGAATGGTCCCCAGGACTATATGTGACTGAAAACTCATTCATCCGAGTGCCGGCGGGGAAGTGGCTCATATAGCTTCGGCTATCACTTCCTTATGTCCGGTCGTGATGGTCAAGCGGATTAAGGCGTCCGTAGTTACCAGTTGCGTTGCTCCTGGGAGTATGGGTTCGAGTCACTTCTGGGGTGTGAGTTTTCAGTCATATATATATATATATATATATATATATATATATTATATATATATATATATTATATATATATATATATATATTATATATATATATATATATATATGTCGTATCTAGTAGCCAGAACGCACTTCTCTGCCTACTATGCAAGGCCCGATTTGCCTAATAAGCCAAGTTTTCATGAATTAATTGTTTTTCGACTACCTAACCTAACCTAACCTAACTTTTTCTGCTACCTAACCTGACCTATAAAGATAGGTTAGGTTAGGTTAGGTAGGGTTGGTTAGGTTCGGTCATATATCTACGTTAATTTTAACTCCAATAAAAAAGATTGACCTCATACATAATGAAATGGGTAGCTTTATCATTTCATAAGAAAAAAATTAGAGAAAATATATTATTTCAGGAAAACTTGGCTTATTAGGCAAATCGGGCCTTGCATAGTAGGCCGAGAAGTGCGTTCTGGCTATTAGGTACGACATATATATATATATATATATATATATATATATATATATATATATATATATATATATATATATATATATATATATATATATATATATATATATATATGACTGCATATTCTGCATTCAGAACAGCATGGCAATATAAATTAAGAATAAAGTCTTAACTGGATTATGGATCCATAATCAAAATAAGAGCCATCAATAATTATTGTTGCCCGAAACGCATTGCGTAATAGTGGCTTTAGGCGTTGTATGTACTAGCTCTATCTATATATCAATCCATTAATGTAACATCACTTGTATGTATGTACCTTACCTGAATAAACATATTTATATTTATATTTATT
>NC_091229.1:5718452-5885952 GCF_040958095.1 Procambarus clarkii
CTGGTCGAGGGTGTCACAAGTGATACTCGAGCAGTACCCCTCCATAAGGTTACCCTGGAATCTGATTTCCACAAGGGTGTTTGTACAGTCGGAGTTAGTTCTTATCTACCTTTCCCTAATGTTGATGTAATATTGGGTAGTAATTTAGCAGGGGATAAGGTAGGGGACTCCAGACTGCCTATTATTTTGCCTACTCCTAAGGTTTCCCTGGATCTACCCGCCGCAGAGGATAATGTTGTGTACCCTACGTGTGTGGTGACCAGGTGTATGGGACTTAAATGTAAGGGCAGCCCTGTGGTTGCCAAGGTGGCCAATCTTGAGGACACGAGGAACTTTCATTCGAGGAACGAGGAGCATTTTATCTCATTAGTATATCATTAGGCCTGATTTTATACGTAAATATAGGTGCCCTGTCGTAATGCTGCAGGCGAAATAAATATACCCTCGTGAGTGCAGCGTTGATCCCTCCAATTATTTTAGATCTTGCTATTAAATGCGAAAATACTCAGTTGCAGAGGAAAATATAGAAGTTTACTTTTCAGTATGGTATTACAACTGAGGGAGACGTGTTACTGTTTCCATGATCCTGTGTTCCACGGAATACTATCTCAGGGATGATTTCAATGTGTTGTAGAGGCTACACGTGATCTACATTCCTCCAATACAGATTAGATATTTCCAGTCATATATTGTAGATATAATTTTCATTCTTGAGAATCAAATAATTATTTATATATTTGATTTATTAATCGATGTACATTAACATCTCAATATTTATTTAACTGATGTGCATTAACATCTTAATATTTTATTGTAGGAGTTGTTTTAACTTCTTATTATTATTGAAGTGTATTAACTTCCCATTATTAACCCTCCCCCCAAAGTTTGTTGTAGTGTAATCGCCTCTATATTTAATTTCATTCAACAGTTAATTCATTATAATGTATTAGATTTTATTCCCATTTAATCAAAAGATCCATAGGCACTGGTTCTCAAGTTTTTCTTGTTTAAGAACGGTTCTTCTAATTTTATTATAATTAATTTCATTATTCTAGAGTCAGATTTCCCAACATTGTGTCAGTGTGATGTATTGTGTCACTGAAATATTTGTGTTACTGTGATTTATTGTGTTACTGTGATGTTTAGTGACACTTTGATGTATTGTCTTACTGTCTTGTATTGTGGCAATGTGGTGTATTGTGTTACTGTGTTGTATTGTGTTAATGTGATGTATTGTGTCACTGTCATATAATGTGTCACTTCGTTGTATTGTGTAACTGTTGTTGTATTGTGTAATCAGTATATTTTGTGTCACTTTTATTTATTGAGTCACTGTGATGTATTGTGTCACTGTGATGTATTCTATCACTGTGATGTTTTGTGCCAATTTGATATTTTATGTCACTGTTATGTATTGTGTCACTGTGATGTATTGTGTCACAGTGATGTATTGTGTCACTAAGGTGTATTATGTTACATGATATTTTGTGTCACTGTGATGTATTCTGTTACTGTTTTGAATTGTGTCACTGTGATGTTTTGTGTCACTTTGATGTATTGTGTCACTTTGATGTATTGTGTCACTCTGATGTATTGTGTCACTGAGATGTATTGTGTTACTGAGTTGTGTTGTGTCACTGTGATGTTTTGTATAGCTGTGATTTATTGTGTCACTTTGATATTTTATGTCACTTTGATGTATTGTTTTTCAGTGTTGTATTGTTTTACTGTTATATTTTGTGTCATTGTGATGTATGTGTTACTGTGATGTATTGTGTTACTGTGATGTTCTGTGTAATTTATATGTATTCTGTCACTGTTATGTATTGTGTAACTGTGATGTGTAGTGTCAATTTGATGTTTTGTGTCACTGTTATGTACTGTGTCACTGTATTATGTTACTTTGATATTATCTGTCACTGTGATGTATTGTGACACTGTGTTGTATTGTGTCACTGTGTTGTATTGTGTCACTGTTATGTATTGTGTCACTTTGACGTATTGTTGTCCGAAATTTTCGACACCCCAAATACTAACCAGTAGCATAGTAAAATATAAATATTGTGTTAAGTAATCAATTTTACAAACCCCATTAATTCCTAGTATGGGAACGCCATAAGTTTCTTACTATTCACGTCTGATGTTTCGTCACCCGCCCCACCTCACATGGTAACGAATTTTTCACAGTGATGTATTGTGTCACTATGATTTAATGTGTCACTGTGATGATTTGTGTCACTTTGATGTATTGTGTTACTGAGATGTATTATTTTGTGTCACTTTTTATGTATAGTGTAACTGTTTTGTATTGCATCATTGTAATGTATTGTGTTACAGTGTTGTATTGTATCACTGTGATGTATTGTGTCATTGTAATGTATTGTGTCAGAGTGATGTATTGTTTCAATGGGTTCTATTGTGTCACTGTGTTGTATTGAGTCAATGTTATGTTTCGTGTCACTATGATTTATTGTGTCTCTGTGGTGTATTGACACTGTGATTTACTGAGTCACTCTGATGTTTTGTGTCACTTTGATGTATTCACTTCACTTTGATAAATTGTGTTACAATGTTGTATTGTGTGACTCTGAAATATTTCATCACTTTGATGATTTGTATCACTGTGCACTGTGGTGTATTGTTTCTCTGTCATGTAATGAGTCACGGTGATATATTGCATCATTGTGATGTTTCTTGTTACTGTGATGTATTGTGCTACTGTGTTCTATTGAGTCACTAAGTTTTATTGTGTCAGTGATTTATTGCATCACTGTAATGTTTGTGTCACTTTAATGTAAAGTGTCACTGAGATGTATTGTGTCCATATTATTTACTGTGTCACTGTGATGTTTTGTGTCACTTTGATGCATTATGTTACTAATATGTATTGTGTTGTGTCTCTTTGATGCATTGTGTAACTGTGTTGTATTGTATCACAATGATGTGATGTGTTACTGAGTTGTATTGTATCACTGTGAAATATTGTGTCACTATGATGTATTTTGTCACGTTGATGTATTGCGTCACTGTGATATTTTGTGCAATTTCGATGTATTGTGTCACAGTGATACATTGTGTCACAATGATGTATTGTGTTTCTGAGAAGTTTATTGTCAGTTTCATATATTGTGGTTCTCTTATGTATTGTGTTACTCTGATGTAATGTGTCACTGAAATATATTGTATTACTGTTTGATTATGTTACTGTAATATTTTTGTGTCACTTTGATGTATTGTGTTACTGAGATGTATTTTGTTACTAGGTTGTATTGCGACACGGTGATGTACTGTGTCACTGTGATTTATTGTGTCACTGTTTTGTGTCACTTTGATGTTTTGTGTCGCTTTGATGTATTGTGTTACTGTCTTGTATTGTGTCACTGTGTTGTATTGTGTCACAGTAATATGTTGTGTCACTGTGTTGTATTGTGTCACTGTGATGTATTGGGTCTTTGTGATTTATTATGTCACTGGGAAGTTTTATTACTTTGATGTATTGTGACTGTACTGTATTGTATCACTGTCATGTATTGTGTCACGGTGATATATTGTGTCACTGTGGTGTTTTGTGTCTCTTTGATGCATTGTGTTATTGAGATGTATAATTTTTCTGTTATGTTTTGAGTCACTGTGATGTATTGTGTTGTATTGTTACAATGTGATTATATTGTGTCACTGTGATTTACTGTGTCATTGTGATGTATTGTGTGACTCTGATGTATTGTGTCACTGAAATGTATTGGGTTACTGGGTTGTATTGCGTCACAGTGATATATTGAATCATTGTGATTTATTGTGTCACTGTGATGTTTTGTGCCACTTTGTTGTATTTTGTAACTGTGATGTTTTGTGTCACTTTATTTTATTGTATCACTGTGATGTATTGATGTACTGTGATACTCTGTTGTATTGATGTTTTCTGCCAATTTCGTGTATTATGTCACTGTTATTTATTGGGTCACTGTGATGTATTGTGTCACTGTGATGTATCATGTCAGTGTGACGTATTGTATTACTGATATGTATTATGTTAATTTGATGTCTTGTGTAACTATGATGTTTTGTGACACTGTTATGTATTTCATGTATTCTATCCCTTCGTTGTGCACAGTGTGTATCTCTTTGTAAAAGTGATGTATTGTGTCACTGATCTATTGTTTCACTGTGATGTTTTGTCACTTTAACGTATTGTGTTACTGAGATGTATTGTTTTATGGTCAAGTTTTGTGTCACGTTGATATATTGTATTACTGTTACGTATTGTGTCACTGTGAAGTATTGTGTCACTGTGAAGTATTGTGTCACTGAGATGTCTGAGTTACTTTGATGTTTTGTGTCAATTTGATGTAGTGTGTCACTCTTATCTGTTGTGTCAGTGTGAGGCATTGTGTAAGTGTGATGTATTGTGTAACTGTGATGCATTGAGTCAGTGTGATGTTTTGTGCAACTTTGAAGTATTTTGTTACAGAGACGTTTTCTTTTAATTTGATGTTTTGTATCACTTTGATGTATTGTGTTACTATCTTGTATTGTGGCACTGGAATGTATTGTGTTAATATGTTGTATTTTGTCACTGTGATATTTTATGTCACTTTGTTGTATTTTGTAACTGTGATATTTTCTGTCACTTTATTTTATTGTATCACTGTGATGTATTGTGTTAAGTCGTTGTATTGTGTTAAGACGTTGTATTGTGTTAAGTCGTTGTATTGTGTAACTATAATGTATTTTGTTACTGAATTATTGTGTTATTATGATGTTTTGTGTCACTTTAATGTATTTTGTGACACAACTCATCACAACACTTTGATGAGTTGTGTCAGTGTGATGCACTGTGTCACTGAGATGTCTTGAGTTACTTTGATGTTTTGCGTCACTGTGATGTATTGTGTCACTGAAGTATTGTGTCACTTTGATGTAGATATATTGTGTCACTGTGATGTATAGTGTCTCTTTGATGTATTGTGTCAATGTATTTTATTGTATCTCTATGATGCATTGTGTTACTGAGATGTATAGGTATACTCCTATGTTTCGTGTCACTGTAATGTATTGTGTTACTGAGTTGTATTGTGTCACTGTGATGTATTGTGTTTCTGTGATGTTTGGAGTCACTTTCTTGTATTGTATCTCTGTGACGAAAATCAATGTGATGTATTGTGCTACGGTAATGTATTGTTTCATTGTTTTGTATCGTATCAAAGTGTTGTATTGTATCACTGTGTTGTATTAATTCACTGTGATATATTGTATCACAGTGTTATATTGTGTTACTAAGTTGTATTGTGCCACTGTGATGTATTGTGTCAATGTGAAGTATTGTTTCACTGTACTGTATTGTGCAAATGTGATGTATTGTTTCACTGTATTGTAGTGATTCATTGTGATGTATTGTGTCACTTTGATGTATTGTGTCACTGTGATGTATTGATTCACTGTCATGTATTGTATCATAGTGTTGTATTGTATTATATTACTATATTTTATTGTGTGATTGTGATGAATTGTGTCACTTTAATCTATTGTGCCACTTTGATGTGTTATGTTACTGTGATGTTTTGTGTCAATGTGATATATTGTATTACAGTGATGTATTAGTACAGTGTTACTATGTTGCATTGAGTCACTGTGATGTATTTTTTAACTGTGCTGTATTGTGTCAATGTGTTGTATTGTGTGACTGTGTTGTATTGTTTCACTTTGATGTATTGTGTCACTGTGTTGTATTGTATCTCTGTTATGTATTTTGTCACTGATGAATTGTGTCACTGTGATTTTTGTATCTATGAGATGTATTGTGTTAATGTGTTGTATTTTGTTACTGTAATGTATTGTGTGTCTGTGATGTATTGAGTTTCTGTCATGTGTTGTGTCACTTTGATGTATTGTGTTACTGGGTTGTATTGTGCCACTGTGATTTATTGTCACTGTCATTTATTGTGTCACTGTGATTTTTGTGTCACTTTGATAGAGTGTGTTTCTGTGTTGTTTTGTGTGACTGTGATGTATTGTGTTACTTTGATGTATTGTGTTACTTTGATGTATTGTGTCACTGAGATGTTTTGTGTCACTTTGATATATTTTGTTACTGTGATGTTTTGTGTCACTGTGATGTATGGAGTTTCTGTGATGTATTTTGTTAATTTGATTTTTTGTCTCACTGTTATGTATTGTGTCAATACTTATGTATTATGAAATTGTGTAGTATTGTGTCACTGAGATGTATTGTGTCCTAGTAATGAATTGTTTCACTGGATTGTATTGTGTCAGTGTGTTGTATTGTGTCACTGTGATGTATTGTGTCACTTTGATGTAATTGCATCACTGTGATGTATCGAGTCACTGTGATATATTGTGTTATTGTGATGTTTTGCATCACTGTAATGTATTGTGTTACAGTGATGTATTATGTTTCTATGTAGTATTTTTTCAGTATGATGTATTGTGTTTCTATGTCGTAATTTGTCACTGTGATGTATTGCGTCAGTGTGATATATTGTTTAACTGTGTTGTATCTTCAATGTGTTGTATTGTGTCACTGTATTGCATTGATTCACTTTGAACAATTGTATCACAGTGCTGTATGGTATTACTAAGTTGTTTTGTGTCTCTTTGATGAACTGTATCACTGTGATGTATTTTGTCACTGTGATGTATTGTGTCACTGTCTTGTATTGTATCTCTGTGATGTGTTGTGTCACTTTGATGTATTGTCACTGTGATCTATTGATTCATTGTGATATCGTGTCACTGATGTATTGTGTCACTGATGAATTGTGCCACTGTGATGGTTTGTGACATTGTGATGTATTGTCTCAATGGGTTGTATTGTGTCACTGTATTGTATTGTGTCACTGTGGTGTATTGTGTCACTGTATTGTATTGTGTCACTTTGATGAATTGTGTCACTGTGATGTATTGTTGGGAAATGTGGCTCTAAATTATATGTTAATAAAATAATATATAATTGTAATGTGCTCAAAAGACCAGAATTCTAACCAGTGGCTTATGGATCTCAATGACGAAAAGCAATTAAATTCTAGTAAATATAACAATCCTATTAATGTATAATAAATGAACGGTTGATTCTATTAATTCTAAAGCCGCTTCCCATAACACATTTTGGGGGGATATTTTATAAGGTTAATTTATATAATATATGTAGTGTATAATAAATTTCATATATGATGAAATAAGAAATGCACTTATTTAGATTAAATCTTATCATAAGAAATCATTCAATTAATCAACCCCCCCTTCCCCCGTCCCTGTCCAGCTCGTTGCTGCCGTGAGGGGGCTTGGTAGGTGGCTGCCGGAGTGTGATGCTCCATGGGGCGGTCCCCCTGTCCTTTTGTAGCTTTGTGCTCCTGGTGCTGTCCTCTTTTGCTGGACGCGTTTTTCTTTTCCTTCTGTTTTGTTTTTCTCCCTCTCTTCTCCTTTCTCATTGTCATTCCCCACCAACCTTTTGCATGTTTTGATTCTTCTTTCGGCCTTCTTTTATTTTGAAGTCCGGGTGTTTGGGGAGGCATCTAATTGTACTTTTGCACCCGTAGAATTGTAGTACCCGACGTCGAGAGCGAGGGGACCCTTTTATTGTCAATCCTCCTTTCGTCACTGAACCCGATCTCGACGGACTGACGGTTCTTAAGGTGGCGTTTGTGGGGCGTATACTCACGACGCACCCCTAGGAGGCCCCGTCATGATCGGCGATAGCTTCTTGTTTGGTGTCCTTCCTCTAATTGTGGCTCCATGGTGGGTGTGGGGGCACACTCGTGAATGAAAGTCTTTCCTCGTTTTTATGGCAGAGATGGTTTCCCTTGTACCTTCTCAGGCTCGTGAGGTGACAGTCCCCGAGTTGGACTGTGTTGGGAGACTAGGCCCTGTAGCCCCCGCTGCATTGGGCCCCGACTTTGCTCTTTCTTTGACCCTTCTGACTACTCCCCTAAGCTCCCCTCCCTCCTCTGCAGTTGGGTCGAGTTCCCAGCCCCCAGTGGTGACCACCTCGTCCCGTGGCACGGTTCCGTCTCTCATTGTGACTAGTGCGCCTTTTACCCCCTCTCACTCTGGGGCTTTTCAACGTCGTCCCCGCCACGGCCCGCACTCGCACGATCCCTTCCCATACTAATACTTACAACACCTTGTTTGGTCCCGCTACATGGGCTAAATACTTTGATATCCACCATCTGGATTCTACTCCTGACGTTTTCTCCCTCCATAAACATCTTTTTAATTCAGTAGATGCCTCTGTTACTTTTAACCTCACCAATTACGGCACGCATGTCTTTGGTGCTCCGTCTCAGGATGCAGCTACTTGCTTAGCCGCTTTGTCCTGCATTGAGGAGACCCCTGTTCCGGTCTCCAAAACGCTCGGTTAAATGCCAGTGTTGGTGCTGTTCTCCTCCCACACCATGTTGCAACTGGTGTTAGGGACCTTAAAGACTGCCATGAGGATATTAAACATATCCTCGAAGCCCAAGGCCATTCTGTCTTCCAGGTGGACACGTTTACTCGACCCCCTCGTGGTCGTCACCGTCATCCCCTTCGAATTGTAAAAATCAGCTTTGATAGTAGGGCCGTTCCGCCATCTATTATTCTTGCCGGTGCCAGATGCTCCGTTCAGGAGTACATTCCGTCTCTTAGACTTAGACTTTGCAATAAGTGTTGGAAGTTCGGGCAAGGTGTCCTCAAGTGCACAAGTACTGTGTATCTATGCCCCATGTGTGGGGACGATGATCATTCTAAGTCCTAGTGCATTTCTCCCCAGGCTCGCTGCCTCAATTGCGGTGAGTCCCGCCATGCCTTCTCATGCTCGTGTATACACTACAAACTTGAGGAAGTCGTCTTCAACTTGAAACACCATGATCGTCTGACTTTTCCTGAAGTAAGACACCAAGTTCGGCATCTCACCCCTTTCGTGGGTGTATCCTATGCTCGCGTGTTGCGTTTTACCTCTCCTCATCCTTCCCACCTTCCTCAGTCTCACAATCGTTTCCAGGCCTTAGACCCGAACACGCCCTCCACCTCCTCCCCTATTCCTTTGCCTCCTGTCCCGAAAGGTCTCCCTCCTGGTTCTCTACCTGGAGTGTCCCCACTTCCTGCCCAGTCCACCATGTTTCCTATGTCTTCCTTCCCATCTCCCCCCACTCTTTCTTCCCATCTCCCCCCACTCTTTCTTCCCAACACTCCCCACAGTCTCTTGACCCTCCACGCCACCTGTCTGTCCAGGCTGATATCCATCATCCTCCCAGCAATCTTCGTGTTGTTCGCTCCCGTTATTTCTTCTGCTGAGACCATTGAGTATGTCGCCCGGTACATTGTTACTGGAACGCCTGTCTCTTCGAGTCAGAAACGTAAGCCTGGCTCCTCTCCTTCTTCCTCCCCAGCGGGTAAGAAGGTATCACTTTCTTCCTCGCCCCCTCCCTCTGACTCTATCACTACGTTCCCTCCCATTTCAGTGGTCGCGCCCCCTGTCCCAGATATGGAGGTTTCTTTCGCCCCCGATTCCCTCTCGGTTGCTGCCCTTGCTGAGGTGCACTCGCTGATTTCTGCCTTCTCTCCTCCAGCTGTCTTTGACTGCCCCTCTCAATTGTCTCCTCCTCCTCCTCTGAACCCCGTCATTCCGCCTCCGGTCTGTCTTCCCGCTCCCTTCCCTCCATCCTTACTAAATTTACCCGTACCCTCTAACCCTGATTTTGCTGACCCTGCTCCTGATTCTGACCCTGATCCTGAGATTCTTTAATAAACTGTGTTCTTCTTTACTTTTGTTTCTTTTTTGTTCTCTGTTACTGTCCATTCTCTTTGATTATGTCTATTCTTCAGTGAAATATTCGTGGATTTTATGCCAACTTCCATGAACTCCAACTTCTAATTACACAGTTTTCACCACTTTGTGTTTGTCTCCAGGAACCAATGCTTTGTGCTCGTCCTGGTCACTTTCGTGGTTATTCCTTTCTTCCCCCTCCCTCCAGCAAGAGCTGGGGCCCATAACTCTACTGCTCTCTTCAATCGTTCTGATATTCCCTTCGTCCCCCAGTGTTTTTGTGGGTAAATGGTATACAGTCTGTTCCATTTATCTCCCCCCAAATGTCCCGCTGTCCATTCCTGACCTTAAGCACCTCCTGGACTCCTTGCCAGAGTCGGTGCTCCTTTTGGGTGATTTCAACTGTCGACATATCCTCTGCGGTGATGTGATGTTCTGACAAACACACGAGGCCGCCTTCTCGAACCGTTCGTCCTCACTTCTTCTCTATCTCTTCTGAATTCTAGTGAGCCCACTCATGTGGACTCTCGGACTCGCACCCTTTCCTGTCTTGATCTTTCTCTTTGCTCGTCGTCCCTTTACTTAGATTTCACATGGCGGGTTCTTGATGACCTCCATAACAGTGATCATTTTCCCATCCTCGTTTCCAATTTTCTCTTTCCACCCTCCCCTCTCCTTCCCTAGTTGGCAGTTTGCCAAGGCTGACTGGAGCCTATTCACCCTCCATGCTACTCTCTCTGACCTCTCCTCTCTGCCTCATCCTCGCACGCTCCTTCTTTTTTTATGACACTGTCTTCGACGCTGCTCTCCGCTCTATTCCTCGCTCTTTCTCCCAGGGCACGCGGAAGTGCGTTCCCTGGTGGAATGCGGACTGTGCTCGGGCTGTCCGCCATAAGCGTGCAGCCTGGAAAAAACACCGCAGCCGGCAGACGGCTGATTCTTTTATTTTGTTTCGGAAGGCAAGTGCGGTGGCCCATAGGACCATCAGTACAGCTAAACGTGAGAGATGGAAATCTTGTTTCCACCATTACGTTCGATACTCATCTGCCGCAGATCTGGAAGATGATCCGCAAAAATGTGGGCAAGTTCGTTCCAGATGTCTCACCGGTTCTCCACCTCCTTGATACTCTTGTGGCAGACCCAGTGATGGTCGGGACCGAACTGGGTTCCCACAATTCTACTGTTAGCTCTGGTTCTCATCTTCCTCAATCCTTCCTTCTTCGTAAGCCTGTTCTTGAAGCTTATCCTTTAGATTCCCACACTCATCTCCGCCTTTTCTATAACGATCCTTTCTCTCTTTCTGAATTTCAGTCTGCCCTGGCCCTTTGCGGATCTACGGCAGCGGGCTTGGATGACGTTCATTATGAGATGCTTCGCCATCTCCCTCCATGCACGACTCAGTATTTATTGACTCTGTATAACCAGGTCTGGGATTCGTTGTCCGTCCCCGAGAACTGGCTTGATGCCATTGTACACCCTATTCGGAAACCAGGGTCTCTTGCTATGACCCCTAAGGACTTTCGCCCTATTGCTTTCACGAGTTGTGTCTGCAAGCTGTTTGAACGTATGGTAAATGTCTGTCTAATGGGGTTCCATGAACACCATAGTAGTGGGGAGTATGACTACGACCGTCAGTTTTCATTTTTTCCTATGCCGGTCGTAGCATCTGAGTTTTTTCCTGTGCCAGTCGTAGCATCTGGGTTTTTTCCTGTTTTTCCCCCGGCCGGTCGTAGGTCCCCGGGTATTTGCAATTTTTTTTCTGCGCCGGTCGTAGCATCATGGTTTTTTTTTGTGCCGGTCGTAGCATCATGGGTTTTTCTGAATTTTTTGTTCCTGTGCGGGTCGTAGCATCATGGGTTTTTCTGATTTTTTTTGTTCCTATGCCGGTCGTAGCATCATGGATTTTTCTGAATTTTTTGTTCCTGCGCCGGACGTAGCCTCTTGGGTTTTTCTCTATTTTTTTTGTTCCTGTGCTGGTCGTAGCATCATGGGTTTTCTGCAAGTTGCTCTATGGTCCCTGCCATTTAGCTCAAGGGGATTAAATGGCCAGTCCCAGTCATAGTCAAATTTCGTTACCCCAGTGACCCTTGCACAGGCATTACCAATGGTCAATGACGTCATCAGCTAGCCAGGTCTTCAACTTGCCTGAGGGGTACGATTAAAAGGCCGGCTCCTGGCGTACCCAAATTCTGTTACCCCGGTGCCCATGCACAGGCATCGCTAATGGACAATGACGTCACCCCATCTTCATCTTCCCTGAATAAGTCCGTTTTCTGTTATATTGTATTTATTCCCATTTTCAACATTTATAGCAAAGGGGGATTCAAATGCTGCCTTCTGCCAAGCTTAATGTGCAATGGCGTTAACCATTATAAGCTCGTTTTTCTCAATTAGGTATTACCATACTGTTTCCCATTGTCTAAGATCATTTTATAGCTAAGATTTCATATTAACATAAGAAATGAGTTCAACCCTGTTACAGAACCAGTATTTACCCAAATCATTTTCCTAAATCTAAAACTTATTCCAATTTATGCCCATTGTTTCATGTTTATAGTATTAATAGCCCATTAATAACCCTTTTGCCATGTTTCCCATATTTCTTCTTCGCCTGTGTAGATAATGCAATTTAAGCTTTGTCAATCTGTCTTCAAAGATTGCTTATTGAGCATAGGGTAAATAAAAATGAAAACCCACTATCAACGATTTGCATGAAAACAGTCCCCTGCCAGGCGTGGTGACTTCAATGCGCTTTCAGTAGTAATCCAATATTACTGCATAAACGCATAAATATATATGCGCGTGCATAAATATATATGCACATCTCATCTCAAAGTAGAGGCTTTCAAGGGGTGTGTTCCGTAACGCAAGTTAAATTAAAGGGGGAGGGATACAAATGTTCCAGTTTTTCTGATACATTTACCACCACCATATATAAATAAATAACAGTTGCACGCGGGGATTATTACTACACTTATGTACAGTTGCGTCTTCCTCCGAAGACACTGGATGCTCAAGGATGCTCACTCTGGGTAGCCCTGGTTCTTTCTTCCGTGGCCCATGATGAATCCACTATGACTATGACGAATCTACCCTGGCCACAGGCCAGCCAAATCACAGTCCCTCTGGGTGCTTCGTTGTGGAGGCCTTCAACCACAATCCAGCCTGTGGCTGGCAGGTACCGATCAGCTCCGCTGTGTAGGCCACTCCACAACCGATACTAGGGTTGCGAGCCCTAGGCAGGAGCTCTCCTGATCACTCTCCTCACTAAGCACCACAGTGGATAGTCTCTTCCACCAGCCAGCCCCGGATAAGGCGATTCCCGACATTGCCACTCCTTAGGCAGGCTATTATACTCTCCACAGAGTGTTCGTCCAGGGGTGACTCACAGCTTCTTCAAAGCAGACTGGTGAAGAGACCTTGGCTGCCTTGGGTAGACTGATCCATCTTCCAACACAGCAGTCCCAGATCGACTCTGCAATTAAATACGTCATTAATACTGGGAAGCTCTAGGGAACCTCACTTACAGGCTTAGACACAAACGTCCACCTCTTCACTCCATAGATGGCGTTGCTGTCTAAGGGCCACCTCACCAGAGGTCAGCAGCAGCTATTCCACGAGCCAATTAAGACGGGAATCCAGCACGAATTGCTGGCGTCTCTCGTCATCACTAGATGGCGTTGTCCATTTGGAGGGGGTTTCGGGAGCGGACTCACAGATGGCGTTGTTGTCACTCCTCCGTGCTCCGACGATGGACTCGGGTCCGTAACAATATAACTAGTACATATTCATTAAATACACAACTATACAATTTCCACAAATGCACATACAAAACATATACACTTAATACATAACTTGCACAAAACAATACACAGTTTATAGAAATGTTATCAAAACAAATTGCAATAATCATACAACGTATGCAAAATACATAAACTACACTATTAATACACAAGTATATTAATTGTGCTATATAGGTACAAATACAAACACAACCAACTAAGGGGGCATATCAAGGTGAAATTAAAAATTGTTCAATTTGCTTATAAATTTATGTATGAAATGGTTATAGAAAGGGCTGCAACTGGTCCAAGCTTCACCATCACACCCTAAACAGAAAAGGAGAAAAAAAATACACAACGTATTATGCAACGAATTTTCAACATTTTCAAATAATTTTAGGGACCACATTTGTCAACTAAAATCATTTCTGTAACACTCAGATATTAAAATTAGCACATAATAAAGGATTGTAGTGATCAGTTTTATCAATAAAGTGTTTAGTGCAATAATATAATTTTTCAAAGTTACCCTTCCAAAAATATGCAATATATGATGTTTATAAATTTTTATAAAATCAACAAATGGACTTTGGACTAAAATGTCTACTAGGTTTTGTAGAAGCACAAACTCTACATATAAGGTGTAATTTGCATGTAAATTGATTAATAAATGAAAGCTATGAAGTACTTTGAAGTTGTAAATTACTTACCTGAGTAAAATAAGATCAAAGTTCGGCCATCTGTTGCCGAGCTTGACTTCGACAGATTTTGTTCATAATTGGCACCCTTGCAGATAGGCATCCATTGAGCAAGGTGTGCAAGTTCCATGCACATCCCCTGATAACAAACGAAGAAAAAAATTAAAAAAAAAATAAAAAAATAAAAAATTATACATATATATATCCTGCACATACATATTACAATTATTACAAAATACCAAATTATAACACTAAAAGATACTAACCTATTGAAATTGGTCCGAATTGTGGGTCCTCAAGGTGGCACTGCAACACCAGCCACAGCAGTAGATGGCACTGCAACACCAGCCACACCAGTAGATGGCACTGCCACACCAGTAGATGTAGATGGCACTGCCACATCAGTAGATGTAGATGGCACTGCCACACCAGTAGATGTAGATGGCACTGTCGTGGCCGGTCCATACACATCGAGGGGCTGAGGAGTGTGTGTGAGGAGGGTCGAGGCGTGTGGCGGCGGCGTCAGGCCTCTCACAGCTGAGGCGGGGAGGCCGCCTACATCCTCACTTGATATAACTCTCCCTTGTGCTACAGCGGCTCTTTTTCCTGCCAAAGACGGCGACCGCGTGCCAAATTGGCTTCCTTTGTCTTCCGAGTCCTCCGTTTATAGGTCATTGTGCACTAGACGCTACTAAAGCGAGATTTCAGGAGCCAAAATGGAGCGCGCGTCGACACCTCCACTCTCAACAGGACACACCATGTGACTGTAGCTGGGTACCTCACTCACCTCCACTAGGAGACGGTTGCCAATTAGTGTATATTTGTTGTCATATATACATAGTTATTTCCGACGTTATTACGAAAAAATTGACGTTTAAAACGTACGACGAAATACTCTTGGCGCGCCACAGCCGCGGGGCACCGGATTCTGCACAATTACGCATGGAAATGTACCATAAATACTTTAATTTATATCATAACATTATCGTGTTTGCGCCAAAGTGTTGCCAGAACGTTGTAGTATTTTTATAAATTTTTCAAAAATATTCGATTTTTCCGAATTTTTGCGTTTGATATGCCCCGAAGTCAAACAATACACAATTTGCATGATATTTTTCTAGGTATATTTAGGACATTAATTATAATATGCTGAGTTTAACCAACTCCCCAAAAGTCAGAATTTCACATATAAAATGGTACATATGACTTCCTATGAGCTCAATATAAAACACATTCATTTGCCATTAATATTTCAACATTATTAGTGCTAAACTATTCATCTAACATATGTCCATTGTTTTTAATGTTTTATTAATACCCCCCTTGTTACATCCTCTCCAATCAGGCCACCCATATTTTTTATGCAAACCATCAAACAGACTTATTTGTTCTAGCATTAGTTATGTTAGGGTAGGTTGGGTTAGGTGAAGTCAGTATTTTCTATGATAATTTTAAACAAATTTGCTATATCTTATCAAAATGCATCCTATTAAAACCTAAATTCATCTAAATCTATCAAAAAATATACTTATACTACACAAATTTGAATAATTCAACCTAGCAAAAGCTAAATTAACTAAATATGAGCATCCCATATCCTCACATACAAGCCTATGTCACCTCTGACCATACATTACATGAGTTGGCCATATAGCTCGAACCCTAAATAGGAAAATTTACACTATTTCATAAACATGCTAGTTCATTACCCCTAAGATATTATATATAACCTTCCCTACACGACCTCACCTAACCTGACCTAGCATATCCAAACCTAGATTTAGTTCAAGTTGGTGAAATTTAAGTTATGCCACCTAAATTTGACCTAAATTAAGGCAAATTTCACCAAATATGCCCAAATGTTGCGTATCATAGCACTGCCAAAGCTCATTTTTACCCACATTTTATCCTACCCTACGCAACCTCACCTAACGTAACCTAGCATATCCAAACCTAGATTTGGTTAAAGTTGGCGAAACTTAAGCTATTCCCACATATATTCAACCTAATTTTGGACAATTCCCACCAAATATACCCAAATGTTGTGTATCATAGCATCGCCAAAGCCCATTTTTTACCTACATTTTCTCCTATTCCAACCTACCCTATGCAACCTTACCTAACTTAAGGCAGCATATCCAAACCTAGATTTGGTTAAAGGTGGCGAAATTTAAGCTATTCCCACCTAAATTTGACCTAATTTAAGACAAAATATACCCAAATGTTTTGTATCTTAGCATAGCCAAAGTTCATTTTACCCAAGTTTTCATCTATTCCATCTTACCCTACATAACCTTACCTAACCTGACCTAGCATATCCCAAGCTAGATTTGATTAAAATTCGTGAAATTTATGCTTACTCACCTAAATTCAACCTAATTTAAGACAATTTCTACCAAATATACCCAAAATGTTTTGTTACATTACAAAGCAAAGATCATTTTAGCCAAGTTTTCACATATTCTAACTTACCCTACATAGACTTGCCTACCCCTGACCTAGCAGATTTGATTAAAGTTGGGGAAATTTAAGCTATTGTCACCAAATTGGAGACAATTTCCACCATATATGCCTAAATGTTTAGTATCATAGCACAACCAAAGCCCATTTTCCCCACATTTTCACCCATTCCATCTAAACCTGGACCTAGTCTCTGATACGACATATACTCAGAGAAGTGATGTTTTTTGGATATAAACTTAAATGTCTGTGCCTAACCTGCAAGAGTCTTGGAGCTTTGATGAATATTTTATCTATTCATAGGTAAGGCTATTAAGGGTAGGTTGGAATATCTGAAAACTTGGCTAAAATGGTCTTTGGCTGTGCTATGTAACAAAACATTTTGGGTATATTTGGTAGAAATTGTCTTAAATTAGGTTGAATTTAGGTGAGTAAGCATAAATTTCATGAATTTTAATCAAATCTAGCTTGGGATATGCTAGGTCAGGTTAGGTAAGGTTGTGTAGGGTAAGATGGACTAGATGAAAACATGGGTAAAATGAACTTTGGCTATGCTAAGATACAAAACATTTGGGTATATTTCGTGGAAATTGGGTTGAATTAAGTTGGGGAAAAGCTTAAATTTTGCCAACTTTAATCAAATTTAGCTTTGGATATGCCAGGTGAGGTTAGGTAGGGATGTCTAGGGCAGGTTGGAATAGGTGAAAATTTGGCAAAATGAGCTTTGGCTGTGCTTTGGCTATGTTACTAAACTTTTTGGGTATATTTGGTGGAAATTGTCTTAAATTAGGTCAAATGTATGTGGGATAACTTAAATTTCGCCGTCTTTAACCAAATCTTGGTTTGGATATGCTTGGTTAGGTTAGGTAAGGTTGCGTAGGGTAGGATTGGAATAGGAGAAAATGTTGGTAAAAAAAAAATGGGCTTTGACAGTGCTATGATACACAACATTTAGGTATATTTGGTGGAAATTGTCCTAAATTTGGTCAAAGTTAGGTGGGAATAGCTTAAATTTCGCCAACTTTAACCAAATCTAGGTTTGGATATGCTAGGTTAGGTTAGGTAAGGATGCTTAGGGTGGGATGGAATAGGAGAAATTGTAGGTAAAAAATGGGCTTTGGCAATGCTATGATACACAACATTTGGGAATATTTGGTGGGAATTGTCTTAAATTAGGTTGAATTTATGTGGGAATAGCTTAAATTTCACAGACTTTAACCAAATCTAGGTTTGGATATGCTAGGTTAGGATGCATAGGATAGGATGGAATAGGAAAAAATGCAGGTAAAAATGGGCTTTGGCGATGCTATGATACACAACATTTGGATATATTTGGTGGGAATTGTCTTAATAAGTTCGAATTTATGTGGGAATAGCTTAAATCTCACCAACTTTAACCAAATCTAGGTTTGGATTTGCTAGGTTACGTTAGGTAAGGTTGCATAGGGTAGGAAGAAATGTGGGTAAAAATGGGCTTTGGCAGTGCTATTATTCGCAACATTTGGGCATATTTGGTGGAAATTGCCTTAAATTAGGTCGAATTTAGGTGGCATAACTTAAATTTCACCAACTTGAACTAAATCTAGGTTTGGATATGCTAGGTCAGGTTAGCTGGGGTCGTGTAGGGAAGGATATATAATATCTTAGGGGTAATGAACTAGCATGTTTATGAAATAGTGTAAATTTTCCTATTTGGGGGTTCGAGCTATATGGCCAACTCATGTAATGTTTGGACAGAGGTGACATAGGCTTGTATGTGAGGATATGGGATGCTCATATTTAGTTAGTTTAGCATTTGCTAGGTCGAATTTAGTCAAATTTGTGTAGTATAAGTATATTTTTGGATAGATTTAGATGAATTTAAGTTTTAATAGGATGCATTTTGATAAGATATAGCAAATTTGTTTAAAATTATCATAGAAAATACTGACTTCACCTAACCCCACCTACCCTAACATAACTAATGCTAGAACAATTAAGTCTGTTAGATGGTTTGCATAAATAAATATGGGTGGCTTAATTGGAGAGGATGTAACAAGGTGGGTGTTAATAAGACATTAAAAACAACGGACATATGTTAGATGAATAGTTTAGCACTAATAATGTTGAAATATTAATGGCAAATGAATGTGTTTTATATTGAGCTCATAGGAAGTCATATGTACCATTTTATTTGTAAAATTCTGACTTTTGGGGAGTTGGTTAAACTCAGCATATTATAATTAATGTCCTAAATATACCTAGAAAAATATCACGCAAATTGTGTATTGTTTGACCTAGTTGGTTGTGTTTGTATTTGTACATATATAGCACAATTAATATACTTGTGCATTAATTGTGTAGATTATGTATTTTGCATATGTTGTATGATTATTGCAATTTGTATTGATTATATTTCTATAAACTGTGTATAGTTTTGTGCAAGTTGTGTATAAATTGTATACGTTTTTGTATGTGCATTTGTGGAAATAGTGTAGTTGTGTATTTAATGAATATGTGCTAGTTATGTTATGAATATGTGCCAGTCCATAAAGGAGGCAATCCAGCGGACATAAACAATTATAGACCAATATCAAATCTACCCATTCAATCAAAAATATTTGAAAAAATTATTTACAAACAGCTCTATTCCTACCTCGTAAAATTCGACATACTCAGCCCCTGCCAGTTTGGCTTCCGGTCCCAAAAGAGCACCAACGATGCAATCATTAGTCTCCTTGACGTAATCTACTCAGCCCTTGACAAAAAGGAGTTTCCGATTGGACTCTTCATTGACTTAAGAAAAGCCTTTGATACAGTTAATCACAACTACCTCATACTTAAACTCCAGCATTATGGAATCCGAGGCGTTGCCCTTGACTACATCCGATCCTATCATAGTTACAGACACCAATATGTAACCATCAATGATACAACTTCTTCCACTCCACCAATTACTGTTGGAGTGCCACAGGGCAGTATCTTAGGACCTCTTCTATTTCTTATATATATAAACGATCTGCCTAATGTCTCTAATATTCTCAAACCTATATTGTTTGCTGACGATACTACCCTTATCTATTCAGACCTCAACCCACATACACTAAATAATGTTGTGAATAATGAATTTAAAAAAGTCCACTTATGGATGTCAACTAACAAACTAACATTAAACATAGAAAAGACTTACTACATCTTATTTGGAAGCAAAACATCAAATGCAATTCAACTACAGATATACAACATTAACATCAGTAATAAAAATGATGGAAAGTTTCTTGGCCTATTCCTAGACAAGAGACTCAACTTCAGCACCCACATTCAACACATAACTAAGAAAGTCTCTAAGACAGTTGGTATACTCTCTAAAATATGATATTATGTTCCTAACTCTGCTCTCCTCTCACTATATTATGCACTAATCTACCCCTATCTTAATTATGGTATCTGTGCATTGGGGTCTACCACTGCAAACCAACTTAAGCCCATCATCTCCCAGCAAAAATCTGCTATCAGAATAATAACTAACTCTGCTTTCAGACAACATTCAGCTCCCTTGTTTAAATCCCTAAACTTGCTAAATATTAACTCCCTCCACACATTCTCTTGTGTCAACTACATTTACAAAACCCTGTTCTTAAGTTAAATGGAAACCATGCTCTGAAACTCTCCCTGGACAGATGTAATAGGACCCATTATCACCACACCAGAAATAAATATCTCTTTGATATCCCCAGGGTCAAACTTAATCTGTGTAAACACTCTATGCAAATTAAGGGTTTATGGAAACTCACTCCCTAGTGAATTGAAAAGCTGTCAAACTTTTTGCCTTATTTAAATGCAAAACCAAAAAGTACCTAATTTCATCTTAGTTTCCTACACTGAGCTTTAAATTTGCTCTGTACCTAGTGTACCCATTCTCCTTATTTTTTATGGTATTTAACCCAAACACCTTATCATTGTGTTCATTGCTGTCTTCTTTTATGTGCTAGCCATATGCTGTATTGTGCCTACCAATTTTTGTCAACTACCATTCAAGCTGTCATTGCAATCAATATGAGCTACCTATGTGCTTTAGTATACCTACAATTTTCTCTCTTCTTTTTTTTCTTGCCTTGTAACTGTTATCATTTTTCATAAATTTTGCAAGTATTTACCTACTTAAAATTTTCTTAGAATAAGGACCTGCCCGAAACGCTGTGTGTACTAGTGGCTTTACAAGACTGTAATTACCATATTATGTATCCTCACAATCCCAATGTACCTTCTTATATATGCATAATTAAAATAAATAAATAAAAAAATATGTATTGTTCATATTTTGGCAATTTGTGTATTGATTATATTTTTGAGTAAGTTGTGTATTAATTGTGTAAATGCCATAATTGTATTTGCGTAAATCGTGTATTTATGCTGGTTGTGTGTTTTCATATTTGGGGTAGTTATGTATTGTACGTATTTGTGCTAGATATGTATTTGTGCAAGTTGTGTAATAATTATGAAAGATGTATAATAACTGTGCAAGTTGTGTAGTAATTGCGCATGTTGTGTAATTGCATATGGACGAATTGTTTATTTATACCTTTGTGTATTGATTGTCATTGTGCAAGTAAGTAATTATATAACATAACAGTATAGTAAGTAATAAGTAATTATATAACAAGTTTGCTTGTATTAATTGTGCAAAGATGTATAATAATTACACAATTTGTGTACTAATTGTCCATGTTTTTATAATAATTTTTTGTGCTAATAGTGCATTTATGCAAGTTGTGTTTTTAATTTGCTGAAGTGGAACTGGTTCAACTGTATTTTTGTGTGAAAATTGTGTATTTTGTGAAAGCTCTGTAATCTGAAAAATAGATCTTCATGGTGTAAGTGTATTTTGGTTTATGAGACAATGTGTGGGTATTTTGTGAAAATTATGTTTGTGAAATTGTGTAATTTTAGTGAAAGCGCATTTTTGATTGTCTGAATGCATAAGCATTTTGATATATTTGTGCAAATACCATACTTTGTGTAAATGTCATACTCTGAGTGTACATGCAATATTGTGTAAATGGTATATTTTTGTGTCCAACTGACATATTTTGCATGTAAATGTCATATTTTTGTCTATAAATGACATATTTTTGTGTGATGGTATATTTTGAGTGTAAATAATATATTTTGTGCATAAATGGCATATTTGGTGTGTAAATGCTGTATTTTCTGTGTATGGCATAAATACATCTGATTAATTGGGAAATGGTGGCAAAAAACTAGGCTATTCTCTATGAATGTATGGGTTGTGGAGTATGTGTAGGTATGTATGCTTGTATTTGCGACTGTTGGTTTAGAAACAAGTTAGCTGATTTGCGTAACAAGACTAGGATTTTTTTTGAGGTGTAGAAATGATTAGCCTATGAATATAGTGGCTAGCATCCAGCTGAGTTGCTAGATGGATGAATTGAGGTGCGACATTTGAATAGCTATTTGATGGATGTGAGGACAGTTGACCAGCCTATGAAGACAGCTACTAATCCACTGTGCTGCCAGATGTGTGGTAACTACTTGTGGATTATAGTACGATATCTAGCTGTAGGGTTTCATAATTGCTGTTGTGTATAAAAGTAGAATGAGAGCTATTTATTAAAACTATTATTGTAAACTAATACTTTAAGTGGGATCCCTTGGTTGTTTTAAGCATAGGGTGGACATGAATATGAATGAGATTGGGTGGAAATATATAGGAGCTGCCTCGTATGGGCCAATAGGACTTCTGCAGTTACCTTTATTCTTATGTTCAGCTCGCCTGCTATGCTGCCGGATGTACGATTCTGCTTAAATTGCGGTACGACATTTGGGTTGCTGTTATACTTTTGCACTTATTACAGAATAATAATTACAGTTGTGGATGATTAAAATGTATATTCTTAAACCTCTAATTAGGTTGGGTGGGGATGGTTAGTCTAGCCATTTTTGAATAATAACATCAAATACAGTACATATGCAAGTAGGACGCTAAAGGCCGCAATGGTCATCTGGTGATGTCACACATAGTTTGAACAGTTCAGGTGCTGTGATACCTTAACACTTATACGCTAATTGCTAATAATACCCTATCCCTATACTGAGGTCACTTTTGCGATGTTGCTAAACAACAACAACTGGTCTGTAGACTGTATTGTTTGTTATATAATAAGTTAGGTTAGGATTGTTTGATAGGGTTTATGAAATGAAGAACAGAAAATATGAGCAATGAGCGAAAATATGAGCCAATGTAGCTGAATATCGACTCTGATGAAGCACAGAGTACAGTTGAGGTATTAAGCCAGATTAAGAGTTTGCACTAATGTGTGAACCTCCTAGGATCCGCATTTAGTATGTTGGCTGGAAGCTTTGAGCTCATTGGCGCCTCGCACCGCATTAGGGATGTTGACGTTAGAAAGAAGGTTACTGCAGAAGGCCTTATTTAAAAAAATATAAAAGGCTAGCTTTACTCAATGAACATTTTGATTTGTTAAATGCTACAGTAAGGTGTCGGGGAGGCATGTTTTTTTTTTTTTGAGCGAATGTGAGATGTGCATATATATTTATGCACGCGCATATATATTTATGCACGCGCATATATATTTATGCACGCGCATATATATTTATGCGTTTATGCACGCGCATATATATTTATGCACGCGCATATATATTTATGCACGCGCATATATATTTATGCACGCGCATATATATTTATGCGTTTATGCAGTAATATTGGATTACTACTGAAATCGCATTGAAGTCACTATGCCTGGCAGGGGACTGCTTTCATACAAATCGTTGATAGTGGGTTTTCATTTTTATTTACCCTATGCTCAATAAGAAATCTTTGAAGACAGATTGACAAAGCTTAAATTGCATTATCTACAAAGACGAAGAAGAAATAGGGGAAACATGGCAAAAGGATATTAATGGGCTATTAATACTGTAAACACGAAACAATGGGCATAAATTGGAATAAGTTTTAGATTTAGGAAAATGATCTGGGTAAATACTGGTTCTGTAACAGAGTTGAACTCATTTCTTATGTTAATATGAAATCTTAGCTATAAAATGATCTTAGACAATGGGAAATAATATGGCAATACCTTATTGAGAAAAACGAGCTTATAATGGTTAACACCATTGCACATTAGGCTTGACAGAAGGCAGCATTTGAATCCCCTTTGCTATAAATGTTGAAAATGGAATAAAGACACTATAACAGAAAACGGACTTATTCAGGGAAGATGAAGATGGGGTGACGTCATTGTCCATTAGCGATGCCTGTGCATGGGCACCGGGGTAACAGAATTTGGGTACGCCAGGAGCCGGCCTTTTAATCGTACCCCCCAGGCAAGTTGAAGACCTGGCTAGCTGATGACGTCATTGACCATTGGTAATGCCTGTGCAAGGGTCACTGGGGTAATGAAATTTGACTATGACTGGGACTGGCCATTTAATCCCCTTGAGCTAAATGGCAGGGACCATAGAGCAACTTGCAGAAAACCCATGATGCTACGACCAGCACAGGAACAAAAAAATTAAGAAAAACCCATGATGCTACGACCGGCACAAGAACAAAAAATTCAGAAAAACCCATGATGCTACGACCGGCACAAGAACAAAAATTGAGAAAAACCCATGATGCTAAGACCGGCACAGGAACAAAAAATTGAGAAAAACCCATGATGCTACGACCGGCATTGGAACAAAAAATTCAGAAAAACCCATGATGCTACAACCAGCACAGGAAACAAAATTGAAAATACCCGGCGACCTACGACCGGCCGGGGGGGAAACAGGAAAAAAACCAGATGCTACGACCGGCACAAGAAAAACCCCAGATGCTACGACCAGCACAGGAAAAACCCAGATGCTACGACCGGTATAGGAAAAAATGAAAACTGCCGATCGTAATCATACTCCCCACTACTCACCATCACCACCTCTCTCCTTCTCAATTAGGTTTTCACAAGTGCCGCAGCACGACTGATGTCCTGGTGAACTTGGAGGTCTATATTCGTACTGCTTTTGCTGCGAAGATCTCCGTTGTTGCTTTCCATTTTGGACCTGGAAAAGGCTTATGGCACGTCTTGGAGAAACCCATATTCTGTCCCAACATCGTTCTTTTGGCCTTCGTGGTAATCTCCTCCTCTTCCTTCAAAGCTTTCTCTCTCGTCGTACCTTTCGAGTCAAGCTTGGTGCCATTCTCTCTGCCTCTTTTTGGCAGTATGAAGGTGTACCCCAGGGTAGTGTTCTGAGCACTACTCTTTTTCTGGTTGCCCTCAAAGGTCTTCTTTCCTCCCTTCCTTCTGGCATCTTCTCCGCTCTTTGTGTTGACGATCATACTCTTTGCTGTCGAGGTGATGATTCACCTCTCCTTCAACGGCGGCTTCAACTTGTGATTGCTGCCATATCATCTGGGGCTTTTACGTGTAACATGCTTTTACCCCGTCAACAGTTCTGAAACGCCTCTTCCTTAAGCACTTTTCTTCTCACTCCCACTCCGTTCCCATCTTCACCGATGGGTCTAAGTCTGCTGATAATGTGGGCTAATCTGTTATTTTTCCTGACCACACTTATATGTGCCGCTTTCCTCCAGAGGCTGTGGCATCTTCACAGCAAAACTTTTTGCTATTCTTTATGCTCTTCGTCTCCTGCTTTCTCGGTGTCAATCCTCCTTTGTGGTGGTAGTTGACTCTCGTAGTGACCTCATGGCTTTAGGGTCCTTTAATCTCGTCCACCCGGTGGTCATCGAGATTCCGCATTGGCTATTTCTTATCTCCAGTAAATTTAAGTCGGTTGAGTTTTGCTAGGTTCCCAGCCATGTTGTTATCTCTTTAAATAAGTGTGCGGATGCTGCCGTTAAGGAAGCTATCCACACTTGTTCTATCTCCCATAAAGGTATTCCTTATTCCAACTTTTACCTAGTTATTCATGCCTCCATCCTTGCCCGCTGGCAGTTCTTGGTCTTCTGTTATTGGTAACAAACTGCGTACTCTTTAGAGTTGTGTGTCCCAGTGGCCTTCCTCTTACCACCGTAACCGGCAGTGGGAAACGGCTCTGGCTAGGTTACGTATTGGCCATACCCGTATAACTCACGGTCACTTAATGGAGTGCCGCCCTGCTCCTTATTGTCTAAATTGCATTGTCCCTCTTACAGTCATGCATATCTTTGTTGATTGTCCTGACTTCCAGGACGAGCATGTGTCTTGATTTCCGACCATCCCCCGCGGTCGCTTGTCCCTCGATAGAATTCTTGGCGACTCGGATGCTTTTTCATATCGTTCACCTTATGTGTTTCTGTTCTCGTATTGGCATCCTTGGTGATATTTAGCGCCCTCTGATTATCCTGCATATTTGATGGTGCTACATAGCCTTCCCGGTTTGGTGGCTTCTTTTGATAATTACTTACAATTAATCAAGGAAATGTTCTGTGAAACTACAAGAACGAAATAACAGCTTTGCTGTATTATAAAATAGTAGCATGCGTCTGGCAGTACTGCCAGACGCATGCTACTATTGTCACTGAACTTGTTGCATCAGGATATCCTAGGAACACGTGACCGAGGCAGAGGTTTATCTCTTATCTTACCAATAAGACACAGGCTGAAATACGGGCAGTATGTAAATACTATTTAAAGAGATATAATACTACATATATTTCTAAATGAATGTGAGAGCGCCCTGAAATAAATCTCACTTGTTATTTTAAGTGGACATGCAGTATGACGACAAACGTCTTATCTATTATTATATTGTGATCACAAACAATAAAAGTGTATTGGAACTTAGAGTTTGGAGCCGGCGGCTGAGCGGACAGAACACTGGATACGTGATCCGGGGGTCGATCCCGGGCGCCGACGAGAAACAATGGGCAGAGTTTTTTTCACCTTGATGCCGCTGTTACCTAGCAGAAAATAGGTCCCTGGGAGTTAGTCAACTGTCATGGGCAGCTTCCTGGGGGTGGAGGCCTGGTCGAGGACCAGGCCACGGGGACACTAAGCCTGAATCATCTCAAGATAACCTCATGGAGAAGAAGATTGCCGATACTGGTTTCTAAGAAATGATGAAGCTGCTCCGTCATTCGTCTGCAGTAGTATGTATGATGTAATAACGTCACACTTACGGTATTTCTAGCGAGCTTCCAGACACACTTTCTCTCTCTCTGAGAATAATGGCTGCTTCTCCTCCCTTCTCTGCTTGCACATGTGCGGAAGCATGGAGTGTGGGAATGGAGTAAAATTCTAATATAATTCGCTCATCGATGCGAGATAATAAAGACAAGGTTTATCATAAAGAAGCTAATTTTAATTAAATTCTCACTATGTGACAATTAATATGAAATTAAATTCACATAGACGAAAAAGCTAAAGGGGAAATTTATTCCTCCATACATGCCCTGTGATAACAGTTCTTAACTGTATAAAGTGATCTGAGCAAATAATGTTATATTACTGGATCAATGGTAAATATATTATCAGTTAATAATTCTTGTAAAAGAATGCTGAAATATAGGAAAATTTATCACAATTCTTGCAAAAGCAAATGTTTTTCTTTAGTCATGTAAGCTGACGCAACACGACTACAAATACTGGAAAACTTTTGGTATACTTACTACGCAGTATTATATGAATTAATGTTTTTACACTACTGGTTAGTAGTATTAGTTAAATATAATGGTTAGTACAAGAATGGCTTCCTAAAGTACAAAATGTTAGTACTTAAGTATAAAATGACTATGACGCCTAGTACAGGAAATACATCCAATTGTATTAGGGATTAGTAATTAAGTGTTTGAAATTTCCAACATGTATTGTGTCACTGTGATGTATTGTCTCAGTGATGTACTGTGTTACTGTGATGTACTGTGTTATATTGTGTCACTGTGATGCATTGTTTCTCTGTGATTTATTATGTCACTGTGTTGCATTATATCTCGGTGATGAATTGTGCCACTTTGATGTACTGTGTCACTTTGATGTATTGTGTCACTGTCATCTATTAAGTCATTGTGTCACTGATGTACTGTGTAACTCTGATGAATTGGGTCAATGTGTTGTATTGTATCTCTGTGATTTATTGTGTCACTGTGATGAATTGTGTCATGGTGATGAATTGTTTTACTGTGATGTATTGTGTGACTGTGAGGTTTTGTGTCACACTGATGTATTGTGATACTGTAATGTATTGTTTCACGATGACGTATTGTATCTCTATGATGTATTGTGTCACTGTGATGTATTGTGTCACTGTGATGTACTGAGACAGTATGATTTATTGTGTCACTGTGGTGTTTTGTATCACTTTGATGTATTATATTACTGAGATATATAGTTTTAATGGTATGTTTCGTGTCACTGTGATGTTTTGTGTTACGGTGCTGTATTGTTTTACTGTGATGTATTGTGTCAATGTGATATTTTGGGTCACTTTGATGAATTGTGTCACTGTGACGTTATGTGTGCCTGTGATGCAATGTGTCACTGAGATGTATTGTGTTACTGTAATGCATTGTTTCACTGTGGTGTATTGTGTCATTGTGATGTATTGAGTCACTGTGATGTATTGTGTCACTGAGATGTATTGTCTCTGTGTTGTATTGTTTCTCTGTGATGTATTGTGTCACTGTGATGATTTGTGTCAATGTGATGTATTGTGTCACTGTGATGTATTGTGTCACTGTTATGTATTGTGGTACAGTGATATATTTTGTTACTGTGTTGAACAGAGCCATTGCGATGTTTTGAGTCACTGTGATGTATTGTTTCACTGTGTTGTATCATTGCAATATGTTGTATTGTGTCCCTGTGTAGTATAGATTCAATGTGATATATTGTATCTCAGTGTTGTATAGTATTACTATGTTGTATTGTGTGAATGTGATGAATTGTGTCACTATGGTCTATTGTATCACTATGATGTATTGTGTTACAGTGTTGAATTGCTACACTTTGATGTATTGTATCACAGTGTCGTATTGTATTACTAAGTTGTATTGTGTCAGTGTGATGAATTTTGTCGTTTTGATCTATTGTTTCACTTTGATGTACTTTGATGTACTGTGTTAATTTGTTGTATTGCTCACTGTGATGTAGAGTGTCACTGTGATATATTGTGTCACTGTGATTTAATGTGTCACTGTGATATATTTTGTCATTTTGATGTATTGTGTTACTGTGATGTTTAATGTCACTTTGATGTAATGTGCTACTGTCATGTATTGAATTTCCGTGATGTTTTGTGTCAATTTCATTTTTTTTTTGTCACTGTTATGTATTGTGTCACTTTGATGTATTGAGTCACTGTGATGTATTGTGTTACCGTGAAGTTGTGTATCAATTTGATGCATTGTGTCACTGTGATGAATTGTGTCCCTGTGATGAATTGTGTCACTGTGTTGTACTGATTCACTTTGATGTATTGTATGTTGTTGTATTGTATTACTAAGTTGCATTGTGTCACTGTTATGTATTGTGTCACTTTGATGTATTGTGTCAGTGTGACGTATTGTGTTGTATTGTGTCACTGTGATTTATTGTGTCACCTTGATGTTTTGTGTCAGTATGATGTATTGTGTCACTTTGATGTTTTGTGTCAGTATTATGTATTGTGTCACCTTGATGTTTTGTGTCAGTATGATGTATTGTGTCACCTTGATGTTTTGTGTCAGTATGATGTATTGTTTTACTGTGTTGTATTGTGTCACTATGATGTATTGTGTCACTTTTATATATTGGGTCACTTTGATGTATTGTGTTACTGTGTTGTATTACGTCACTGTAATTTATTGTATCATTTTGATGTATTGTATCACTGTGTTGTATTGTATTACTGTGATGTATTGTGTCACTGTGATGTATTGTATTATTGTGTTGCTTTGTGTCACTGATGTTTTGTGTCACTGTTATGTATTGTGTCACTGTGATGTATTGAGTCACTGTGATGTATTGTGTTACCATGAAGTTTTGTATCAATTTGATGCATTGTGTCACTGAGATAAATTGTGTCCTTGTGATGAATTTTGTCACTGTGTTGTATTGATTCACTTTGATGTATTGTATAACTGTTGTATTGTATTACTAAGTTGCATTGTGTCACTGTTATGAATTTTGTCGTTTTGATCTATTGTTTTCGGGTTTTCTTGCTCAGTGTTGGTAATGATCTCTGTGTGTTCTCGGTCCAAGATCCAGCGGAGGGTCCCGCTGATAAAGACTGTTCTGTCGGCAGTGTACTGACGTGAGGAGAGAGGAAAGAGGTGGTTCCCTTACCGAAGTGTGCGTTCGATTTCAAGATTATTTTTCAAGATTCCCACACACACGAGATATAGAGCACAACATTCTCCCCCTCTTGACCAAGGTCGATTGGTGTAATGCTGGCGCCTTCTTTTAGGATCTTCAAGACATCGCTTTTGGTGAAAGCATGGCCGTCCATGGAGCGAGTCCTGACTCTTAGGCGTTTGTCCCGCATTGTCGTTGTTAAAAAAAAAAAAAAAAAAAACTCAACGGATCGTTGAGGGGGTTATGGGTGGATGTCGTGTGAAGCTACTCAGGCTTGCTACTGTGTACACCGGGTGCGTATGTGAAAGGGGTGCTGAAGTTGTTGTTGTTGATATAGATTTAGCTACTCAGGACGAAGTGTCCATGTAGCACGGGCTATGGTGAGCCCGTAATTGAGTTTGGTTATACATGATAACCTTTTTCCTGTGATTGTTGAAGTGGGAGTGAGTCATTATATGGCAGGAGGCGAAGTGAGGTGAAGGGAGGTGAGGGGTAATTGGAGAAGTAAAGCATATGAGCCCAGAAAACCTGAGAAAAAACATGAGGGAACAGCAAAAAGCCAAATGGCAGCTAAACACAGAGATCAGAAAATGGAATAGAAGCACGATAATATATAAAGGGAAATATGACACATCTCTGTCTAATAATGATACTCAAAACAGCAAATATAGTGACATACATTGTATCACACCAGTAACGTACAGAATCCTTGTGTATCTATATTTTTTAACAATATGTGTGATGTTATGTGCACTGTTATAGCTATGATATATTGTGTGATGTTATGTGCACTGTTATAGCTATGATATATTGTGTGATGTTATGTGAACTGTTATAGCTATGATATATTGTGTGATGTTATGTGCACTGTTATAGCTATGATATATTGTGTGATGTTATGCTCACTCTTATAGCTATGATATATTGTGTGATGTTATGTGCACTGTTATAGCTATGATATATTGTGTGATGTTATGTGCACTGTTATAGCTATGATATATTGTGTGACATTATAAGCGAAGTTCTTACCGTCTAAAACAGCATCTGAAGCTTCCAGTTTAGTGTGATCGTTTATGTCTGCTCCGGCGCTGGCAAGGTTCTTCACCAGGTCATTGTGTCCCATTATGGCTGCTGTCTGGATGGCTGTGTAACCTGCCAACAAAATTTACGCCTGGTATTATACATAATTTATCACAACCACAGAAGCTTATAGAATGAGCAAAAATAATATTCTGGCCATCATGATAAAGTTTAATATACCAGTGAAAAAAATTTGCAATAAATACTTTTTTTCCAAAAGTTACACTTGTCTGATATAAAGTGAAGGTCAGGAAAAGCTTCAAGTGTTCAAATTTCCCGTTTTGTATTAGGAGCAATCTAACTCTTAATTTCAGCTCTGGAGGATCAATTTTATTTGAAAGTGGAATGGTGTATCATGATGTGAGAGTTTGGAATTTTGGAATTGATTGGAAAATGTATGGATAATTTATAAAAAAATATTTTTAATTCCTTTAACTTTATTCCTGTCGTGATATTCTAATATTACATCCGTCGACTTTACTTGAAAGTCTAGATGGTACGCCTGAGAAAGGACTTGCTTAGTTAACACACCAGTGTAGTAAGCAGCTCATTCCTCACTCTGGGGACCATATAAGAACAAGTAACTAGGTGTGAGCAAACGCCGAGACCTCAAAAGTTTGAAATCCCCTCCACTTAGGCCGTTGACCTTCGTCTTTCGCCGGAGCGAATCTAACGAGTTGGTCCTGGGCTCTCACAACAAAAATTATTGTTCTGTGGTGCTATGAAGTGAGACTGTTCATGAAGCAGTCTCAATTTAACAGTTGAGTGGCAGAACATATGTATATCAATAAAATGTGTGGGGTGTAACGAAAGGACAGTGTGCAATATAACAACATAGTTTATGCAATAAAGTACTAACTACTGCAACAACGAAAGAAATATCAATGACTTTACTCGAAATCCTTCCTGTTACACGTTCACTAACAGCTAGACACCAGCCACGAGTGCTGCAACATGAACTAACTTGAAAATACTGGGTGAACACAGAGGAATCAATCAAGCAAGCAAGACATACTAATCTATAATCACAATGCAAAAACACAAGGTAGGTTTGGAGACACGCCTCCAATAACCTCCTATCAGTTCCCTACGCTTCTTGCAGGCCTCGCTGCAATGGCGTTTGGAAGCAATCAAATTAGTAGCCTATCAATGACATGACAATGATTAATAGGGGTTACTGGCAACTCCAGCAAACCTCCTCCATTAAATTCTTACTTTCACACTTCGTCCCTTGGACGATCAACATTCAATAGCAAATTGATTTTCGTTAATATCAAAGTAACATTTATGTTAACTTAATCTTGTCTCCCACAGACATCAAACTGTACAACTGTCACTTGTTCTTCCAGACAGCTGATTAATCCCTGTACGAGTTATGTTATCGGTTACTATCGCCCAACGATAGTTTACTCCAATCATAATGTCCAAAGTGCTAAGAGAACGGCAATCACCCTTGACTACCCTCGAGCAAATAATTACTATCCTGAAGATCAATAATTAATTAATACATAAATACGTTACCTTTCACACTGGCTCAGCGATTAACATTAAAAATATGAACTCCGTCTGGGTCTTGCATACCACGACGGATTCATATGACTAATACACGATCCCACAAACTGATAATTAATCACCATGTCTACGTTATTTTGCAATGACGTTTCTCTTCACACGAGTCAATCATATTACCTGTCTGCTGACAGATCAATAACCGATGGTACATTAACGAAACAATGGAGCCTTCGTGTTAGTCGATCAACCCTGATCGAAGTTAATTACCTTAACTTCCTTGAACCCGTTAATTACCTGTCCCTTGACCGATAATTTGCAACAGACAATATTAAGAATAAAATTCAGCCTTCCCCTGAAATTCTACAATTCTTTGTCTGGTAATGGCTAGGCTCCCTGAGAGACTAACACAACTGTTCATAGGAAAATAATTAACCCAAACGCATCTTATGTTAATCAAATTGTTATAGAACAATTTCTCATAAGCAATGGGCGTTCCCTTGGTTATGTTACATTAATTGCCTCGCAATCACCTCAATGAATACTGGACTTTGATGTCCACCAGGACAATTACAATTACTGCAGAACACCAGTAAATAACATTGCTCTAGCCCACTAGAACACCGCCCATACGATTTACTGAACTGCAATAACACACACACGGTGATTGATCAACACTGGTTGATACCTGGTTGATGGGGTTCTGGGAGTTCTTCTACTCCCCAAGCCCGGCCCGAGGCCAGACTTGACTTGTGAGAGTTTGGTCCACCAGGCTGTTGCTTGGAGCGGCCCGCAGGCCCACATATCCACCACAGCCCGGTTGGTCCGGCACTCTTTGAAGGAAACAATCTAATTTCCTCTTGAAGATGTCCACGGTTGTTCCTGCAATATTTCTGATGCTCGCTGGTAGGACGTTGAACAACCGTGGACCTCTGATGTTCATACATACACTAGCAACAATCACGGCCTAATAATGCAACCCCCTTGCAATAATCACACACAAACAGGTGTTCTAATTTCAAATATATTTGAACACAGCACAACACCTTACTGACCTGTTGCAATAACCTTCGTTGATCTAATTCCCCCCTTAGAACATAGGCCCACACGTTGCAATAACCACAGTAATATCACACTAGGCTTCTTGACACTACGATTATATAAATAATCATGTACCTGCTGACACCTGCAGCCTTCGGCTATCAAAACGTTAATGAAAACACAAAGGAGATCACACACTCCTTAATCATCTTGGGTAGGTGATTACAGATCCCACAGATCGATAATTTCTCCCGAAAATTTACGTTACTCGACAGAGCGATCGGCTGTCACTCCGTCACTCACCACTAATATCTACCAAAATTACGTTAACACGTCCGCCACGTAACCACATATATAATCACACTTTTCACTTCCCTGGGGAACACAACATGAGAAATAACCAAACTCTGGGATCACTCCACAATATTCAAATGTCAGGAAATCCCTGGTATTACACACTGACACTCTTTACCTGTGCACTTATGACCAGTACTGGACTTCCACTCCTGCAAAATATTTCACCACAAGGAACACGGTAATCACCTAGAATGAATTACCATAAATTCTACCAGAGTGGAATATAAAATATTAGGACAGCCCTTACAGTCCTTGGCTAATCTATGTAAAATCTGTTCCCGTGTGTACACACCCACACACATGCGGGGACTGTATGTCTGCCCTCACCAGACTCAATGCCACTGAGACTGACAAGATGTCAATAAGTGTGAAAATCTCAGACACCCGCACTTCACTTCACCTTCACATGTGCTTGGTCACAAAGCTGGCGGAACATCTGATCTCGAATTCAGGCTTAGAGATAATAATTACCAAAACACACACAAGGTATTTACTCTCATTTACACAGCCGGCACATTCAAGCACACACCCCAGTGTACAACTATACACAGGCCCCTTGTTTGTAGGTGGTTGATCACGGCGGCTAGGCTAAGCTAGTAGCCCAGTGTGGTGGCATTACGTGTGGCTCGGTGCATTTTTCATAACCTTCCACAAAACGCACGGCTCAGTTCATACACCCCCCCCCCCTTCACCAGTGAAACAGTGCATCCATACACGGATGCCACGTTCACGCCTAGTGTCTCACAAAAATTCCCACAAATTTTTATGGGGAAATGGCCCCTGAACACTGGCACCAATTTCCCTTTCACTCTCCTGCTACAGAGCACTTAGCAGGTGGTCAGACCGTCTGACTGATCAGTGGAATAGGGACCCACGAGTCTGTTGCTTGCTCGTATGCTACTTTATCCACTTTCAACGATTTCTTTCCCAATTACATCCCATGTTTCTCTCCCCATAATCTCATGACGGTTTCCTGGATTTTGCGGTACACGGGGGCTCGTTGTAGAATGAGTGGATTACTGTACTTGTATGTAGCCAACCGCAACGACGCCCTTTTACTCAATTTGGCCGAATGAGCAAAGGGGAGCATCAGGCATGGGCGGCGGCTGGAGGCAGAATAGCGTCTTCCCGGCATCTTTCCGGGTTCTCCTCAAACGAACCAGAGGAAGGCTTACAAGTGCCTACCCCTCTCAGCCAATCAGAGACGAGCTCCCACAGCTGTAGGGCACTCCAAGATGGCCGCCCAAGATGGTCGCCCAAGATGGTCGCCCAAAATGACCACCCAAGATGGTCGCCCAAAATGACCACCCAAGATGGCCGCCCAAGATGGTCGCCCAAGATGGCCGCCCAAGATGGTCGCCCAAGATGGTCGCCCAAAATGACCACCCAAGATGGCCGCCCAAGATGGTCGCCCAAGATGGCCGCCCAAGATGGTCGCCGAAAATGAACACCCAAGATGGTCGCCCAAGATGGCCACCCAAGATGGTCGCCCAAGATGGCCGCCCAAGATGGCCGCCCAAGATGGCCGCCCAAGATGGTCGCCCAAAATGACCACCCAAGATGGCCACCCAAGATGGTCGCCCAAGATGGCCGCCCAAGATGGCCTCCCAAGATGGTCGCCCAAAATGACCACCCAAGATGGCCACCCAAGATGGTCGCCCAAGATGGCCGCCCAAGATGGCCGCCCAAGATGGTCGCCCAAAATGGCCGCCCAAGATGGCCGCCCAAGATGGTCGCCCAAGATGGCCGCCCAAGATGGTCGCCCAAGATGGCCGCCCAAGATGGTCGCCCAAAATGGCCGCCCAAGATGGCCGCCCAAGATGGTCGCCCAAAATGACCACCCAAGATGGCCACCCAAGATGGTCGCCCAAAATGACCACCCAAGATGGCCACCCAAGATGGTCGCCCAAGATGGCCGCCCAAGATGGCCGCCCAAGATGGTCGCCCAAAATGACTGCCCGAGATGGCCAGCTGGCGTTGCCATGGTAACGGAGTGCTGGTGGGTACCCCGGGCTTCCAAGCCATGATTTTCCCACGCATGCGCCTGTCTCAAAGCTCTACACAATAAAAAATGCTGCTCGCTCTATCTCTTTCCACAAATACGCTACAACAGCCATTGTAGCATATTTGGATTGTTGATGAATGGGGCTTTCCTTTGAGCCTAAACTTGAGATGATGAGACAACAACATTACCAGTTGGGATATATACAATCTGCAGTGACTCCAAGAGTGCGATTCAAGCAATTACGTACTCTTCAACAACGTGCAAGGAGTTTGTTTACCCATGTCTTCAACTTCATGAACATCGATTGAACGGTTATGACACCTCTATCCAATGGGTCCCAGCGAATTGTGGTATTCTCCATAATGAACTAGTAGATCAACTAGCCAAAGCAATGCACAACACACCTCACATTACCCGTCATCCAATTCCCCATGTTGCACGTAAAGGAGCCTTCAAAAATACCATCACCCAAGATTTTGCGACGAAATGGAAAACGTCATGCTCACCTTTGTACTATGGGTCCATTAAAAAGAAATGGGAAACTTGGAAACATGTCAAATATAAAAGCAGAGAAATTGATATAGCGATGACCAGATTAAGGCTGGGACACACCAAACTGGCCGCACACAGCTCTAAATACAGAACAGACATCAACGAACTCTGCATCCACTGTCAGGTGCCTGAAACAATCGAACACCATCTCCTTCACTGCTTCCGACATTATAGTGCCAGAGTAAATCTCAAACAAGTACTTATTTCACTTAAAATACCCTTTACCATCGAGCATATATTAGGTGGTGGTGACCACTCGTTACAGGAAAAATACCAAATAGTCAAAGCACTGGCTAAATATCTACAGTCGACTAACAAATTGAGTCACATCTGACCCGCGCCACATTTATACCTGTCGCCACCAACAGCTAAACACAGAAAACAACTGCCTCGTCGCAGTACCAAGGATCAGCTGACACCATAAACACAACATACCGCCCTACGGTGTCCTAGTCTCCCTCTAACATATACCTCTGTTTTAGTCGCCGCTCCTCTGTCTACAGCACAACGCAACAAGCACTTTGGAAACTCTTATCATCCACAACATAAACGAATCTACCAACATCTGTACTGATGCAGTCATCGGGAGGACAAACCCTTCATGCAAACTGCACCTAATATCAAGAAGAAGAAGGATATAAGCAACATAATTAAAACAGGACCAGATGTCGACAAGTATATAATGTGTCATGTGCAAAAATGACGTTATAGCTGGAAGTATGACGTGCGCAGAAGGTTTACGACGTCACTTGCCAGTGTAGCAGAGCAGTCTTTACGCATGGACCCGATGGGCACTTGGCCGGGGGCCCCACGAGCATTAGACATGCTCATTATGGAAGCAGAATGTTTAAATATTTCGGTATTGCTGCAAGCACTCTTATATAATATAAACCTACATCACGGTGTGGTTCTAAATAATAAATATTTAAGATAAATTTTTCCAGGTGAATAACCCTTTTAGCAGAAATGAAACGTAATATTTTGAGTGGAGCACAGAAGAGGAAGAGAGCTGCAGAGGAGAAGGAGAAATAGGAAAACTTCCAAAACTAACATCGTGGCTCAACACAGATGCAACGACAGCCACTCATACCATCCCTTCAGATACAGCATCCACTCCTGCAGTGTTAACCACTAGTACTGTTCCTTCAGATATTGCATCCACATCTATACCCATTCTTGCTACCAATCATCCAGTTTCAGCAAACATACCACCATTGCCTGTTTTTACTGCTGGTGACATTTTACAAGAGGAAATACCCAAATCTGTAACAGTAAAGGTGTTTGCAATCCAAGAGACAGATTGGGGTCTATGAAATATAAATGATACTAACACAATAGATTACTGAATTCGTTGTGGGCCCTTATCATGTCAAAATCATGATAGCAGCCTTTCAAACTCACGCAGAGGGGTAAAAAACAGCCTAAGTAGAGACTATGAATGCAAGGTATTTATCAAACAATGTGTTCAAACGTGAACTGACGAATGACAAGGATATAAAACGTGAATGGCTACTCTACTCACCATTCCAAGGTCGCTTGTACTGCTTTGTCTGTCGCATATTGTCCAAGAAAGAGTTTACCTGCTACATTTATTTCATTTACTAAAGGCACAACAATGTTTTTGTAGAACTTGAAACTGAAGATCATTGAAAGTGCATGACAGTATATTTGATAAGGCATAAAGAAAATGGAATAGCAGATTGTTTATTACTTGAACAACATCGCTCAGAGCAACAATATTGGCATACAGTGTTGACACGTGTGGTTTCTGTAATTCACTTTCTTGTCTCTAGGGGTTTGTCATTTATTGGAGAAAAGCAGATTATTGGGTATTATTGAGATGCTGAGTGAATTTGACCCTTTCTTGGATTAACGTCTCAAAATGTATGGAAACCCTGGAAAAGGGAGTCCGTCATATTTATCTGCAAATATTTGTGAGGAATTAATTAAAATAATGGGACAACAGGTTCTTTGTACTATTCCTGAAGAAGTAAAAGAGACAAAGTATTATTCAATAAGTGAAGATTCCACTCCCGACATCTCACACACTGATCTACTGACATTTACTGTCGATACATTTAAGACAGTGCGCCTGTTTAACGTTTTTTAAGTTCATCTCCATCTTTTCTCACGGTGCAAAGGATCTAACAGACACTATCGTGGATTTTCTTAATGAGAAACAAATTCCACTATCAAACTGCTGTGGTCATTCATAAGATTATGCCTCAAATATGTCTGGACGATATACTGGATTGCAAGCACGGATTCATCTACTCAATGAGTTTGCCATCTATTTCCCTGTGTGCTGGACACAGCCTAACATTGCTGGGAGTAAAAGCAGCAGAGTGTTGTCAATAGATAAAGACTAGACTGTAAAATTCTGTGACTTTGTTAAGCATCTGTATTAATTTTTTGCTTGTTCTACTCATCGCAGGAATGTATTGACATCATCTTTAGGAAAATATTTTGTGGTTAAGCGTCTGTCTGACACACGATCATCAGCACATTTTGATGGTGTTCATGCTCTGTATGGGGAGTGTCGAGAAAATACATGCACTGGATTTTCTATCAGCTGACAATGAACAGCAAGTGAATACAAGGCAAGAAGCTGAAGGATTGAGCAACAAAATAAAAAACCCTGGAAACAATCTTTCTCAATTCCTTGTAATGACATGCTAGAAAGAATGAAGAAAACAAACAAGGTCCTACAATCAAAGGATGTGAACATCCTTGTTGCGACGAATCTTCTTGAGTCTATGAAAACCTATCTTCAGGAAACTAGTGACAACTTTAGTGAATATGAATTCAAAGCCATGAGTATGTGTCGAGATACAGAATATAGTGATGGGAAAAAACGGGAACGAAAACAATGTGTGCGTCTTAGAAGATATGATGGATAAGCAGACGAGGTACTTCTCATGAATACCGAAAAATTCAAGGTGGAAACTTTCCTCCCTATTCTGTAGACTAATCTTTGAACTGACAAAACGTGCAGAGGCTTATTCACAGATTAAAAGTATGTTTTCTTTCTTCAGTGAGTTGAAAACCATAGCTTCTGATGCAATAAAGAGAAGTGAACATCTGGCTAATATGTATCACAAACACCTGAATTATGAAGACCGTTTAAATGAATGTGAGCATCTCAAGCACTATTTGGCTCTTGATGGAAATTGTGAGACTCCCCCTGCACTGTACAGAAAAATAATTTCGGACAATTTGGAATTTGTATCCCCGAATGTTGAAATTGCATTCAGTGCTCATATGCATGATAGCGATCAACTGCACAGGAAAACATTCTTTTTGCAAGACTGAAACTTATAAAAACTCTACTTCGTAGCACAATGGGGCAGCATCGTTTGAACTGGCTTTCACTCATGTGCATGGAAAATTACATCATGAAGACCACTGACTTCAAGCCAATAATAAAGCAATTCTCTGAAAAGAAATGCCGCAAATGTTTGTTATAAGTTCGTAGTAATTTCTTGCTGTGCCATCTAATTTCTGTAGCTTACTGATTATTATTGCGTTTTTCAAGCCTTGAGTATTGTTCTAATGTTAATCATGTTGATTGGTTGCTGTTCTACTGCATGTTTTTAATATTTAATATTATCGACCATTTACTTGTTGTAGGGACCCCAGCATACTGGTTTGCCCTGTGTCCCATAATGCTGTTAAGACGTGCCCAGGTTGGAGGTCCAGGGCATGCACTTTGTCACTCCAGACGAAAGAAGATATTTTGTTATTTTGGAAAGGAATCTGCAGGATTTTTCAAAGGAAAGAAGTGTTACAAGCAGTTGGAGGACGATTTTTGGCATGCGTCTCATATAGTGGCGACAAAAAGGGCGACCTGAAGCCTGTGGGGTGGTCATTCGCTCATCGTCCACTGTGGTAGACCCAAAGAAGAGGACTTTTTTTGCTCTTCGTATATTACTAAGAGGATCTGTTGGCAGGTAAACCGAGTTGGTACCTGTAGATTGACCCGCACTGAAGTCAGGACATTGAGAAGTCGACAATGTTAGTCAAATGAAGAATTTGTGGGCGATCTGGAAGAAGTGAACTCCAGGCGGCATTTTGATGTCGAGAAGAAAGCGACGTCACTCATGCAATTTAGTGGTAAGAGCCCTTTAATTACCATAAATTGTCTAGTATAGAGAGAATTAGTGCCCAGTGATCGTATACTAATGTTTACAAGTACAAACTAGTCATGCATGCAGTGATAATAAGATGTTATGAGGAAGTTAAGATGAAATAGTATTATGGAGATGAGAGTGACACATGCTAATGCAATGGTGATCGGAGATCAACTAGATTATCTAGTTGATCATCGGAGGTCGGAGATGATTTTGTTGTTGGTTTACTAGAAGATAAGTTGGACTAGCTTCTGTGATTGCACAAGGGCATCGGGAAGGTCATATGCTGAGACTGCTCGGGATAGGGAATTCAGGTTTCTATGATGGCTGAAGGCCGAAGAGGTAGAGACGATGGAGGAGCTGAAACAGTTGATTGTGATGGAAAAATTCATGTCGATACTCCATCCGGAACTCAAGGTCAGAGTAAAGGAGGCAGGAACAAAGGACCTTAAAGCTGCAGCGGATAGAGCCGACATGCTGGAGGGAGGGACCGCCCAGACACTCGCCTTACACAAGGTCTGGAGGGAATTTTAAGAGTTCAGGAGGAGCGGGGACTCACCAAAGAGTAAAGGTAGAGGTGAGGTAAACCGGTTCTTCTTGAACCGGTTTACCTCACCCAACGAGGTAAACCGGTTCAAGAGCTAGAGGGATGCGGGGAGGAAGCCCCAAGATGTGAGCAATGGACCGAGCTCGGGAGCCGAAGGTGCTGCCCGGGAACCGACGACGGGGAGTCCAAGGACGACCCAGGGAACGTCTACCGTTGGTGCTACCAGGGTGACTGGTAGAGGGTCGCCCAGGAGAGGCGGCTGGTATTACAACTGTCGGGGACGAGGACATTTTGCACGAGAGTGCGGTCGCCCAAGGCATGGTGGAAACGTGGCTTTTGTGAGAGTAGTAAGCGAAGTAGACAACGATACCTTAGGTGATATGCCGGTGATGAGGGAGAAGAGGATTCATCCCTTGGTATGTCAGGGGACGGTGAAGATAAGAGGGGCTGATCCTGTGCCAGCATGGATGCTGAGGGGACATGGGATCAGACTTCACCCTTCTTAGTGAATCCCTCTTCCCCGAAGACTACAGGAGTTCCAGTACATGAGAAGCCCTGATAAGAACGTTGGGGTTACAGGTGAGGATGCCCCTTTCATAAAGTGACTCTTGATTCAGACTATGGTTGCCAGGCTCTCGTGGTAGGGGTCTGTGCTTCACTACCCAGGATGGAAGCTCAGGTGATTCTAGGGAACGACTCGTGTGGGGGGGGGGGGGGGAGTGTTCTCCCGAATTTGATTAAGGGCGAAGAATGTGTGGAGCCCTATTGACAGAGCAGCACAACGGACACCAGAAGTGATGCAAAGGAAATCGCGAGAGTTTCATTTCCGGTATGCGCGGTGACGTCGATATGGGGCGTCAGGGAAGATGATGTGAGCGGATCCGGTCACACCGAGGACATGATGGGGGACCTGGGGTGCGATCATTTGTTCCGAGGGGAGGCCAGAGGACAAGTGACAGGTGAGGAAGAGTCCAATAAGAGTATCCAGTTACTCTCACCAGTCTTCTAGGTATTGACAGCGCTCGTCTAAGTGAGCTGCAAAGGGAAGAATTTCCGGAGTTGGAATGGGAGGTAGAATGAGGTCTCGCAGGACCCAAGTCACCGACTCACTTCTTCATGGAGAAGGGAGTGCTAATGAGGCAGTTGAGACCGATAAGGGAAGAAGCGAGTGATGGTATGCTGAGAGTGAGGTGTCAGGTGGTGGCTCCTGCGCAGTACAGAAACGCGGAACTTAAGCTTACATACTCAATGGACCCCGCGGGAGTGACCAAAACCTTAAACCGGCTTCGGTAACATTTTTATTGGGCGGGCATGAACACGGATGTGAGAAGAATCTGCAAGACGTGTTTCCCATTCCAGAGGGTGGGGAAAAACGTCCCTGCCATCCTTTGATTCCAGTTCCTGCGTTTGGCCAGGTACTTGAATGCCTAATAATCGACGTGGTGGGACCATTACCTAGGACAAGAAGGGGAAATAATTACTAATTGACCATCATGTGTTCTTCAACAAGATTTCCAGAGGCGATTCCAGTACGGAAGGTGACATCGAGAAGCATCATGGGACACCTTCAGCGATACTTTGCTTGGGTGCCCAAAGAGATCCAGTCCGTCAGTGGAAGCGTTTTCCAGTCGAAGTGGTTTAGGCAGACTATTGCGAGGTAAGGAATAGCCCAACTACGATCGGCACCTTATAGGTTCCACTCCACTCTGAAGACCGTCTAAAGAGTGTATTATGCAGAACAGGGAGCGGAATGGGATGGGGCTGTCTACCCAGCCCTGTTTGTAATCAGAGATGCTATTATTGAGTCTCTGGGATTCTCTCCATTCCAACTAGTGTTTGGGCACGAAGTAAGGAGCCCGTTATTGATGCTGAAGGAACAGTTGAGGGCGGAGAAGACGTTAGTGACAGTAGAGGTGTATGTGCAGAAATTCTATGAACTGTTGAAAACGGCGCAGTAGCTGGCTGTTTAGCACCTGAAGACCACTCAAGAGAAGATGACGATCTGGTACGACAAGAAGGCTGTCCCAAGGAAGTTCGAGGCAGGAGCCAGAGTGATGATGTTGTTAACTGGGAGAGGTAGAATGACGGAATCACGCATTGGTGGTCCATACTCGGTTGTCAGGCGTGTGGGTCCTGTAAGTTATGAGATCAGCCGCAAGGCATAGGTATGTCATATTAACCGTTTAAAGCTATTCTTCCCAGAGGAGCAGGAGAGTGCAAGAGTTAAGGGAACAACACAGTCTCAAGAAGGGAAATTGGTTCTGTGTATGGAGATGAGCCAAGTGTTACCAAAAGAGGAAGGAACGTGGACCCGGGCTGATGGTATATGCCTGTCAAATACAGAAAGTTTGATACATCTAGAAGAGAGGCTACGTCATCTGGAGAGAGGGCAAAGAGGATATCTAGTGACCCTGATAAGGAAGAGCAAGCTACTCTTCACAGATGTGCCCTGATGACACAAGAGTGTCATACACGAGGTGGACGTGAGCGGAGGAAAGCCAATCAAGCAGAGCGCTTATCGAGTGAGTCCTGAGAAGAGGTAAATCATGCGACAGGAGGTGAAGAATTTGCTAACGAATGATCTCGCTGAACCCAGCAACAGTGAGTGGAGCTCACCCTGTGTGTGTTGGTCAAGAAGAGTGACGGATCATATCACTTTTGCACCGACTATCACAAAGTGAATTCCATAACCGTGTCGGATTAACACCCTAAGCCCCGAATAAGTGATTGCGTTGACCAAGTGGGAAACGCAAGGTTTGTCTTAGAAAGTTTCTCTGATGAACGAAAGGTTACATAGAGAATAACATTTTGATGACTGAGATTAACTTTTTGATGACTCTGAGAATAACTTTGAGGATGCGAGTAAATTTTTTGAGTGTTTGAGAGTGTCTTTTGATATCTCGAAGAGTTCCCCTTGAAGTCTTAAAGGATGTCTTTGATGTCTCAAAGGATGTCTTTGAGTGCAACTTTGATGTCTTTGAGTAAGTCCTTGATGTCTTTGAGTAAGTCCTTGATGTCTCGAAGAGTGTCTTTGAATATATTTCTTACTTAACGACATATAATTTTAGTTAGGAACAATGATGAATATGACTATTTTAGCGAAGTGAAAGGTTATTTTAGTTAAGAACAGTGTTGGAAAGAGGCTACACATGACTATTTTCAGATGAGAGAAGTGATATTTCAGTTAAGAAATGACAAGGAAACATGATGAAGTAACTATTTTTTTTAGTTGACTGATGAATACTTTTAGTTAAGTAAAAAGACAAAACATGACGAGGGAGACTATTTTTGTGCTCCCCAAAGTATAATGTCAGTTAAGAACAGCGATGAAAGATATCTTTGGTTATTTTTTCTTACTTGACAAAACATAATTTTAGTTAGGAACAATGATAATGAATATGACTTTTTCTGTTGATTGATGGATAATTTTAGTTATGAAATGACAATGAAACATGAAGAACACGGTTATTTTCTGATGTCTAGGGAATAAGTTTAGTTATGAACAGTGTTGGAAAGATTCCTTTGACTATTTTTTAGTTGATTGGCGAAAGATTTTTAGTTAAGAAGTTACAAGAAAGGTTTGTCTTTGTTAATTTGGAACTGAATAAAGTGTAGATTTGTTTATGAACAGGGTTGGTAGAACAATTAAGTTGACTACGAGAATTACTTTGACATAGTTTTGCAAATAAAAACTTGGTGACTAAAATTGTTGAGGGAACTGTATTGCAGTATAATATTATTTGACAAAGAACTAGTTAGTGAATGGAAGAAACAAATTGGTTTAAAGAAACAAAGAACATAAAAAAAATTGAGGTTAAGTAGGGGAATGAACACAGTGAACATACGGTGAACACAGAAAACATGTAAGAAAAAGTTGATGAATAGAGTGAACATGCAGGGAATATGAACTTATAGAGAATATGAAGACATGATAAGGAACATAGGGAATACAAGAATGAACACTGAACATGTGAAGAACAAGCTAAGAACATTGAGAACATGAATATTGAGTATAAAAGTTATACAGAGAACATATGATGTACATGAAAACATGACAAAGAACATAGAGAACATACGGGGAAAATGGTAGAAAAAATTTGAACTGCGCATGCTGTTAACATTTGTAGAACATGGAATGAACACAGAAAACATGGAAAAAATGTAAAGAACACAGCTGAATATAGAGAAAATATGCAAATACAGTATGATGATTATTGAAGGTTTGGATACGTTGGGGATGAGAATGGTAAGGTAAAGAGATACTCTGATAAAGAGATAGGCTGGAGAGGGACTTGATCGGATATATTTATGTTCGATGATCTAAGACAGAGGAAATGGAGCTTGGCTAATGCCCTGATTAATTTTACTACGTTAGAAATAAGGTGATCTTAAATCTCAGGTGATTTAGTTGGAAAATAAAGAACTTGTACAAAATGAACTAAGCTGGGGGACAAGAGTTGAAAGTTGATAACTGAACTGGTTTTTATTTACTATGTCTGAAAATGTAGTTGGGTGTTTAAATCTCAGGGGGATTTGTACTGATAGTAATGAATTTACAGGAGTGAACTTGGACAGAGGACAAGAGCTAGAGTTTTATAATTGTTTATATCATATTTACTATGTCCGAAATACAGAGGGTAAAAATTTCAGGGAAATTGATGGGTTATTTACAAATATACGAGAGAGAACGAAGTTGGAAACGAGAGCTGGAGCTCAGTAACTGACTTGATCTTATTTACTAACTTTGAAGTATGTCTGCTTTAAATTTCGGGGAAAATTGATCTGTTACTAACGATCTTGTACAAATGAACTAAGCTGGGGGGACAAGAGCTAGAGTTTGATAATTGTTTGGATTTACTAAACTATGTCTGAAATACAGAGGGTAGAAATTTCAGGGAATTTGATAGGATAATACCGAAGACACGAGAGGGAAGTAAGGCGGGGGATGAGAGCTGGAGCTCAGTAACTGACTTGATCTTATTTACTGTGTCTGAAATACAGAGGGTAAAAATTTCAGGGAATTTGATTAGGTTGACGAATATGTGCGAGGGAACTAAGGTGGAGGACAAGAGCTGGAGCTCGGTAACTAAATTACTGTATTGAACTACGTTTGAAATATGATTATTTTTAAATTTTAGAGGGATTGGACTGTTAGTATTCATTATACGACAGGGGACTAAGGCGGGGATAGGAGCTGGAGCTCGATAACAAAATTATTGTATTTTAATACGTTTGAAATAGCTGTGTTTTAAATATCGAAGAAAATGATTGGATACTAAAGAAGATGTATTAGTAAAACTAAGGTGGGAACGTGAGCTAGTCCCTGACTTTGTTCATATATGTAAAACTGAATAGTTTAATGAAAAGGAACTATGAATGAACAATATGAAGGAGAGGGACGGTCCAGATATTATGGAGAAGATAAGATAACATAAGAGGTAACCTGCATGCGGCGTCTGGCTGACGGTCTAAAGTAAACACAGGTGGGCCACAGATTGTGAGGTAAGGGGGGGAGGGAGGGGGTGTGAGGTATGAGCGGGAGATGCGGGGGAAGACAGTGAAATGATTCAGATATACAAACCTCTAAAATCTCAGAAATTATTTTCCTCATAAGAAATCCTTAATCCCAAATCTGTGACTGCTCAAATTCACCAAGAAACCCTGAAGCGTTACACACGATATTTGAATTTCTCCCATTAGAACTTTAACAAACTTGTACGAACTTATTTTCATCATAAGAACTTTTAACAAAATACTATAATCTCAGAAATTACTCACTCATAAGAAATCCTTAATTCCAAATCTGTGACTGCCCAAATTCACCTGAAACCCCCGACACGCCACACACGATATTTGAATTTCTCCTATAAGAACTTTAACAAACTCGTATGAACTTATTTACATCATAAGAACTTTTAACAAAATTCTATAATCTCAGAAATTACTCACTCATAAGAATTCCTTAATTCCAAATCTGTGACTGCCCAAATTTACCGGAAAAACCTGACACGCTACAGGGGATATTGGAACCTGAAAACCCCGACACGCTACAGGGGATATTGGACCTGAAAACCCTGACACGCCACACCTGATATTGGACCTGAAACAAAATATCACCTGTGGCGTGTCATCCCTACTACTGTTATGTATACCTATCTACATGTTTCATTCACGAGCACTATGCAAGTAAGCTGGTATTGTGTTCAAACAGTACAGTGGCCACCATACACTGCATGAGAGATCATACAGCAGCCAGCAGACGGCGTTACGATTACGTCACCTCCCTCACCAAAATAGCTCCTCCCAACATACTCCTGTTGCTGTTACTACACTATATACACACATTGTATATACCCATGTACAAATGCGTTCACCATAGCAAACCACTAAGCTAGTATGATGAGCAAAACAAGAGTGGCTGCCACACACAGTGAAGCTACCTCGATTCTCTCCCTCACCACAATTCCTCCCTCTCCCACAATACTACGCCCATATGTACATGGGTATATACACACATTGTATATACCCTTGTACATAGGTGTTCACCATAGTTAACCACTGAGCTTGTATGATGAGCAAAACAAGAGTGGCTGCCACACACAGTGAGGCTACCTTGAATCTCTCCCTCGCTCCCTCACCACAATTCCTCCTCCCACAATACTACGCGCAGTGCTTATTATCACCACAATCCTGCTGTTATCACAATACTGGTCACTAAATCCTGTAAATACATAATTGACCACAAGTGTATTTTGTAAAGGAACCTAAGAAGTCGTTTGAAGATTCCTAGATGGACGAAATAATGCTTTGGTGCTGTGGCTAGTGCTGTGAACATCATGAACAGCATTGAATCACTAATATTTGAACATGGTACACAGTCATTATCACACTCAGCTCTTCTGTAATACTATCATGGCTAAATAATACAAGTTATATATATTTTTTGACATTATTAGGCGTTGCTGTGGTCACAAGCTGAACAGCAGTGCTGTGAGCCCATGCTGCGTGCGCCGGCCTTGGTTGCTAACTCAGTACTGAGGCTCTCACACCCGGGAATGTGGACCACGATTAAAAAAAAATGGCGTCTGTTTACAAGATCCCTGAGGAAGCTGATGCGTACCCTATGTAGCCGCGGGAGTTTTGAATGGAACATGAAAAATACAAATACCCGGAGGCGCATAGCGCACCCCAGACGTGAGCCTGCAGGTGTGTTGCGCAGTTAAAGGGCTAGAGAGCTGGAGTTGGTGGTTATTGCTATCACAATTATTATTTAAATTTTCTCCGTCAGCTTCAGCTTCACGCTGGAGGCACGATAATTTGGTAGCCTCTGGTATTGAGTTTTCAGAATCTCAAGAAATTGTAGGTAAACTGACTGAGGTCAGTTCAACTTCGGGTTATGTAGTGTTGGGTGAAGCTGTGGTGGATGAGGCTTTATCCTCATTAATTGATTCAACGAGATGATCTAAACTGGATTGAGATTCATCTTCATATTGATCCAGGTAATCCATAATGTCATCTATTGTATTTGATGTGCTCTGCTGCTGGCTCTGGTGGAAGCATCCTGGAAAAGTGATCAAACACAGCATAAATGTCATCTTCTTGGTTGGCTGCGTCACACATGATTTGCTCCCTCTCGGCAGTTTCAGTGTCACCGACAAGAAGCTCACTTCTGTAAGATTTAGTCGTTTATTTCACTTGATCAAATTTGTTCTCAGAACCCTCAGATCGATTTTCAGTTGATGAAATCAATTGGAGACTTGTGACACACTCACATTTATCGAGCAGTCTTATCAGGTGACGTTGACCTGCTGTTATGGCAATTTTTCTTCTCTTTAGAGTAGCCATGGTAACTGATTGGTTGAGTTTAGATGGTCCCATAGCGTCTAAGTGAAGATACCTAGGGGTACTGGTTCGTAGAAATGAACAATGTTAAGTAGTAATAGCCTAGGGTTAATTCCCTGTCTCGAGGATATAATATTCTACCTCTCGGAGAGGTTGGCACATAAATGATAGATAAATACTCATAAATGATTTGAGTGGTAATCAGTGTCACTATAAGAATTTCCTAAGATTAGCTCTTCATAATCGCCGTCGGAAGAATAGCAACACTTCTTAACACTCAAAGATGCAATAATTACAGTTAAATACAATATGATAATATAATACAAAGAAGTTAAGTATATGTGTACAATATAACTCGTGCTGTTAATGATCCCACCTTGTCTTGTGTCTGTACAATGTTTAAATTATTGATAGGTTATTCAATATTTATTTCAACACTAGACAAGTTAAGTATCCTACTCCTGACACGGGTTGGCAATAAATACAATAATATAAAAATACACAGTAAAAAAAATGGTTTTAATATTTTATGATTTTATTTTATATGTGAAATGTTTCTCTGTAAATTAAAACAAAATATATATACATTTATGGTTAATAGCTTATCATCAGCCTCTTGTGTTATTTAATAGTGTTATATGTTACGTTAAGAGACTAATCAAGAGTTGCTGTTAACACTTTTCCTGCCCTGGTGCACAAGGCCAAACCCACTCCAAGGTCGGACTGGTGTTTCCCAAGAGCACTCACCCGCACTATAATGTAAATTCTCTTTTTTAGATTTATCACCTCATTTGTCGTGTTACATCGTTGATTTTGGGATCAAATAGTGTGCAACAGAATTATCTAAAAGAGATATATGCATATAAGGGCAAATGAAATAACAACATTACGAATTCCATAAAATAAAGTGCATCGTCGTGTTAAAAAATCGGCTTTTCGTCATTATTTATGCTTGTTATTCGTTCCCAACATTATCTGATGTACTATTTCATTCGTTTTTGTCTTGCTTCCATCACATATGTGTTTGTACAATAATGTCATATGTATAAAAAATTAATAAACGTGTCCGTACTTACCACCCAATGATGTTTGTAGAGCATGAGTTGCGCATTAGGTTGAACCACTCCACCGGCTCCAGGAAAATGTTTCCTGAAGTTTCTGTAACCATATTTTATAGATAGAGTGGAAAGTGGGTAAGCATTACTGCTTATTAACCCAATATGTCCTCCTGCTATGGTAAAAGCGGAAGCATGGTACAGCACACAGTGACACACCACACGACTTGCACTTGTACCTGGTGTTCTTCCTTTTACCACACTTGTAGCAGACACGACACTTCAGACTTTCCTCGATATGAACTAGGGAATGGTTCAAGTTTCTGTTCGGACGTTCGTATCATCCACAATACGAGGTCTCCTAGCAGCAGCACCACCACTAGAAGTTATCTGAACCTCGTCTTATGAGTCAGATGATAATTCTTCATCTCGAAGTGAAGAATTGAATAGTGGCTGCCTCACACCTGATGGTCCGGGAGCTGCAACAATGTCGCCAGTAGATCTGCTCTCATCGTCATGTACATCACAATCATGTATGATGTCATTTTGGAGAGGCCAATTCTTATACTCAAAGTTCAACAGTGACTTAATTACTTCGTGGAACTGGAGCAATGAGAGTTTCTTTGCATCAGATATGTAGTACTTGTATAACACAAAAGTATTATGGATAGCTAGTTGCAGAAAGTAGAATGTTATTTTCTTCGCCCACTTGTGATGTTTCCGTGTGAAATTGTAATATTTATTCATTTGGTCGAAGTGATCCACACCTTTCATGTGGTTATTGTAGTAACAGATTGCCTTTGGTTTGTTCACAGTGATATGATGCACTGAAGATGTTCCGTCAGGTTTGCATACTCGTTTCCAATATTCCACTTACTGTGTATCTGCATTGTAGCAAGTTGTGGGTGAGTGAAACAACTCGCTTATCTTTCCACAGGATTATAAAAGTATTATCCTTCCTCCTGAATACAGTTTTATCTACTGGCAGTTTACCCTTTGCTTGTAGCTGAAGATCTTTTGGTGTACCAAGTTGCAATCTGAGAGTACCACAGGTGTATACACCTTGTTCAAGCCGATTTTCACTAAGTTGAAACGAGTTATAGTAGTTATCCATATATAAATAGTAACCTTTGTTCTTCAGTGGTTCAATTAAGCCCATAACCGTTTAAATTGTCTTGCCAATTCCTGCGTTCACTTCAAAATCATAGATGTAACCAGTATACGATTCAGCCAACTTGTTCAGCTCTACTCCATACTTATCAGGTATATTTGGATTATAAACCTTGAATGCTAGTCAGCTCATCCAGGACATTGTACCTACAATGTCAATGACAATACCATCAATGTCAATACCTTCAAAACATAGATTTTTCTGAGGAATGTATACAGTTTTACATTTATGTGTCAGATATTGCATGACAGATCTAACTTTTATTAGTCTGTCTGTATTATCTTCGGGAATAGCATTGTTGTTGTGAATATAAAAATACTTTGCAATCTTTACATATTGTTTCATCGTCATAAATGTATTGAATAAAGGTCCATGCCACAATTTAGCTGTTTGCCAGTACATAGTCATTTTTGGCATCTTCACAATGCCCATCAACATTGTCAGTCCCAAATATGTGGTAAGCCCTTTTACTCTCACTTCATCCCACTCACTGTTTGTGTTCTTAGAAGCATTGGACATGCTTTGTGATACATACAAGTTGTTTTCATATATAATATATTTCAGCCAATCTTGCATAATAAATAACTAAAAATGCCAGGCCTGGTAATTGTAGCGTCAAGCCTGGTGTTCCAGTAAAACTGTCTGCAAATGGTGCAGTGGTGTTAGTAGTCCAGGCTTCACCAGAACTGGTGCGTGGGGTACGTGTGGTATGAGTTCTAATAGCAGGGCCTGCACAGGTTGCAGTATAAACATCCTCATCATCATTTCCCTTCACTTTCAGTTTCATCCTTCCCTGCTGTTTCAGTTTCAGTCCCCTCACTATCTTCTTCACTGTCACTTTCGGCATTTTCAAGATCAAGATCAGAAAATTCGTCAACTAAAGCCAGGAATTTTGTTGGTGTGAGTTCACTTTTCTGAACTTTTGGCAAACCCTACTTACCTTTTCCCTTATACGAGTTTCTTTCCCTGCTTTCATCATGGACTACATCTATTCCTGATCAATATCCATCTTGGAGTAAATTTACAGTGTTTATGAAGACACTAACGAATATAGCTGAAGAAAAATAACCAGAAAATACATAAGTTTTGTGTGCAAGAGGAGGCTGCAGCAGTCACAATCATCAACAGAATAACAATAGACCAACTGCATGGGTGGCGGTGCCATGGTGCCACATTGGGTAACACAGAAAATGGAAAAAGGTTGGCACACTTTTTACAACAAGTGCCATAATGATTGGGGGAAATTTTTTTTTTTTTTAATATTTTAATTTTGGATGTAGCATGTGTCCTCGCCCAGACTGAGTATATTCATATCAGGATGCATTATGAGTTATCCGCCAAGCAAATTGTTAATTAATATTGTGTTAGCAGCAATAGTTTCAATTACTGTTGTTTAATTAAATGTTATTGTTTTGTTTAGTAGCAGTCCACAAAATTAAAATATCACACATCTAGTGGTTAAATTCCATTGATAAAATAGTCACTATTTGCTTAATTTTTATTTTGGCTCCACACTCTGCAGTTATAAAACTCCACTTATTTGGTGGATAGATTCACGAATGTGTAGCACTGTGTTTGATTTTTGTTCACTCTTTGGCTTTTATTTGTTTGCATGTATTTTGCTCCTTGGAACAATGTTGGTGCTTGTAAATTATTGCGGTAACTTCTGTGTGTGCTGCTAACTGAGGTGTACTGATTTAGGTTACGAGTAATTTATTGCAGTTTACTTTAACTGTTATTTGTTTGATAATATATTTAATACACTAGTTCATTTATAAATCACAAAGATCCAGGTTCGAAGAACCAAACGAATGATATCTGATCTGTGTATGTTTTTCGTTTGTTAAACCACATACTAATTCTGGTTCATCTGGTTCAAAAGACCATAAGAATGTGGGGAATTTTCTCACAGCATGAATTTATTTAGTTATTTATTTATTAAAATATTTAATTGAATTATCATTAAGTTAAAGTGAACTATATATTTAGAATTTATCCTGCTAGGAGTGTTCCTCTTTCATAAAATTGGGGCGGGGGGGGGGGAGGGTGGAGGGTTTATACACATAGTCTATCAATCAAATTTAATCAACAACTAAAAATTTGCTACAATTCGTTAGACTACAATAAATGGAATAGTTAAACGTTAAAACAGCTTAGTTGTTATGTATATAATCTGGTATCCAGCCAAGCATGTGTCCTAATCATCTATGCCACTTCACCTAGTGGTCGAAGATTACCACCGTTAGGAGAAGTATAATGCAGAGCCAAATATTTCGTTCTTGTTATCTACTTCCCATACATTTCACCCGTGAATTAAGTACATAGTAATAAACACAATAATGATATGATGCATATATCGAGAAAAAGGAGATTTTATTTCAATTACTTGATCATACCCATTTTGGGTGAATACCCCTACATCCTAACCAATCGACTTATTAGCATATGTGGCCATATGCCACATATTAGCATTTACTTCTTTGTCAATTACTTATTAGCAATTACTTATCTCTCAATCAGATGCAGAACACTTCCTTATGACTACCGAAATCATGTTATTGATAGTTGTTGTTGATAGATAATAGTTGACTTTGGCATTCAACTATATGAGAAATCGCTGGAAGGTTCTGAGAACTCGTGCATGCATGTTCCCTAGGCCACGATTTCTAGTGCTAGTGGCGCCTCCTGTCTTTGCCAGGTGAGAGACACATCCCTAACTGGTTCAGTTTCAACCACTTATGGTCAAAGGGTTGACGTAGCTTGTTTTCTTTATGATTGATTTAAATCCAGTAAAGGAAAGTATTGTTTTATTCTATTTAATTCCCAGGCTGGTGTTTAAAAATTATTGAATATAAATTATATACATAAATAAAAATAAAAAGATGTGGCAATATCTCATCCCAATTTCTTTGCATGGTTAACTTAAGTAGAGATGGGGATAGAAGGGTGTCGGAATTTCCGACAGTGCCATACAAGGGAGATTAATCTACAAAACACTATATAGAAGATCGTTTGGTCGTCAGTTTGATTGTGAGAGGAATATATATATATATATATATATATATATATATATATATATATATATATATATATATATATATATATATATATATATATATATATATATATTAGTATATTTTGGTAGCAGTCTTTCCTGTAGACATATATTATTAAATATGACCGAAAAAGTAAGATTAATAATTCTAACACGAATTTTCTCAATCTTTTGTACATTTCGTTTCACTGTTGGAGGTAAATCAAAAACCAATTCTCCAAAATTCATTTTTATTTCTAGTCTGACGCGACACGAGCGCGTTTCGTAAAACTTATTACATTTTCAAAGACTTTAGTTCACAAATACACAACTGAATAGAACTTACGCATCTCCGATTTTATATCTACATTTGAGTGAGGTGGAAGGGGTGATGTGGCATTAACACAAGACAGAACAAGATGTGGTATTAATAGGGTATTAATTTCATCAACACAAGACAGAACAAGAGTATTAATAGGGTATTAATTTCATCAACAAGGGACAGAACACGAAACAATGGATATTGAATAGAAGTGTTTGTAGAAAGCCTATTGGTCCATATTTCTTGATGCTTCTATATTGGAGCGGAGTCTTGAGGTGGGTAGAATATAGTTGTGCAATAATTGGCTGTTGATTGCTGGTGTTGACTTCTTGATGTGTAGTGCCTCACAAACGTCAAGCCGCCTGCTATCGCTGTATCTATCGATGATTTCTGTGTTGTTTACTAGGATTTCTCTGGCGATGGTTTGGTTGTGGGAAGAGATTATATGTTCCTTAATGGAGCCCTGTTGCTTATGCATCGTTAAACGCCTAGAAAGAGATGTTGTTGTCTTGCCTATATACTGGGTTTTTTGGAGCTTACAGTCCCCAAGAGGGCATTTGAAGGCATAGACGACGTTAGTCTCTTTTAAAGCGTTCTGTTTTGTGTCTGGAGAGTTTCTCATGAGTAGGCTGGCCGTTTTTCTGGTTTTATAGTAAATCGTCAGTTGTATCCTCTGATTTTTGTCTGTAGGGATAACGTTTCTATTAACAATATCTTTCAGGACCCTTTCCTCCATTTTATGAGCTGTGGAAAAGAAGTTCCTGTAAAATAGTCTAATAGGGGGTATAGGTGTTGTGTTAGTTGTCTCTTCAGAGGTTGCATGGCTTTTCACTTTCCTTCTTATGATGTCTTCGACGAAACCATTGGAGAAGCCGTTGTTGACTATGACCTGCCTTACCCTACAGAGTTCTTCGTCGACTTGCTTCCATTCTGAGCTGTGGCTGAGAGCACGGTCGACATAAGCGTTAACAACACTCCTCTTGTACCTGTCTGGACAGTCACTGTTGGCATTTAGGCACATTCCTATGTTTGTTTCCTTAGTGTAGACTGCAGTGTGGAAACCTCCGCTCTTTTCTAGTCTCCGCGTCAGACTAGAAATAAAAATGAATTTTGGAGAATTGATCTTTGAATTACCATCAACAGTGAAAAGAAACGTAAGAAAGATCGAGAAAATTCGTGTTAGAATTATTAATCTTATTTTTTCGGTCATATTTAATAATATATATATATATATATATATATATATATATATATATATATATATATATATATATATATATATATATATATATATATATATATATATATATATATATATATATATATATATATATATATATATATATATATATATAACTGAAAACTCACACCCCAGAAGTGACTGCCAGGAGCACAATGCAACTGGTGTGTACAGGACACCTTATGCACTCGACCATCACGACTAGTCAAAAGGAAGTGATAGCCGAAGCTATTTGAACCAGCCCCCATGCTGGCACTCTGATGGTAATCTTGGCCATAGTAATTTATCAAATCACCTCAATCTCCGGGGCACACGTGAGGAACACAAATGCGAACATGCCTGAATGGTCCCCAGGACTATTTGCAACTGAAATCTCACACCCTGGAGCCGGTCGGCCAAGCGGACAGCTCGCTGGACTTGTGATCCTGTGGTCCCGAGTTCGATCCCGGGCGCTGGCGAGAAACAATGGGCAAAGTTTCTTTCACCCTATGCCCCTGTTACCTAGCAGTAAAATAGGTTCCTAGTTGTTAGTCAGCTGTCACGGGCTGCTTCCTGGGGGTGGAGGCCTGGTCGAGGACCGGGCTGCGGGGACACTAAAGCCCCGAAATCATCTCAATATAACCTGAAGATAACCACCCCAGAAGTGACTCAATCCCATACTGCCAGGAGCACTATGCATTTGGTGTGTACAGGACACCTTATCCACTCGACCATCACAACCAGTTAAAAGGAGGTGATAACCGAAGCTATTTGAGCCACCCCCCCCCCCCCCCACCGGCACTCTGATGGTAATCTTGGGCATAGTATTTTATCATATCACGTCATTCTTTGGGGCACACTTGAGGAACATAAATGCGAACAAGCCTGAATGGTTCCCAGGACTATGATTCTCACCAAATGGATTGGGAGATGGCTTCTTCAATAATGAATTGTAAAAGTACTTTCAATAGGAATATAATTGAATCTGCTTTAATACAGATTACTAAAGAATGTAATTTGAATAAAAGCAGTGGTTTATTTAACTTACATCTATTTTTGATAGATCAATTAGAGGGCGATTTGAGTAGGATCATTGATGCAAATTTCTCTCACTAATTCATTGTAAATATTTACTAACTTATGCTATTATTATCCATGTATGGGCCTATTAATGCAACTCTTATATTATAGGCCATAAACCATTATTGGGTAAAATAGGAGGTGTCTCGTTTGGGCCAATATATATATATATATATATATATATATATATATATATATATATATATATATATATATATATATATATATATATATATATATGTCGTACCTAGTAGCCAGAATGTACTTCTCGGCCTACTATGCAAGGCCCAAATTGCCTAATAAGCCAAGTTTTCCTGAATGAATATATTTTCTCTAATGTTTTTCTTATGAAATGATAAAGCTACCCATTTCATTATGTATGAGGTCAATTTTTTTTTATTCTAGTTAAAATTTATGTAGGTATATGACCGAACCTAACCAACCCTACCTAACCTAACATAACCTATCTTTGTAGGTTAGGTTAAGTTAGGTAGCCGAAAAAGTTAGGTTAGGTTAGGTAGGTTAGGTAGTCGAAAAAACATGAATTCATGAAAACTTGGCTTATTAGGCAAATCGGGCCTTGTAGAGTAGGCTTAGAAGTGCGTTCTGGCTACTAGGTACGACATATAAATATATATAAATATATACATGTCGAACCTAGTAGCGAGAACGCACTTCTCAGCCTACTATTCATGGCCCAATTTGCCTAATAAGCCAAGTTTTCGTGAATTAATTGTTTTTCGACCACCTAACCTACCTAACCGAACCTAACCTAACTTTTTCTGCTACCTAACCTAACCTAGCCTATAAAGATAGGTTAGGTTAGGTTAGGTAGGGTTGGTTAGGTTAAGTCATATATCTACGTTAATTTTATCTCCAATAAAAAAAATTGACCTCATACATAATGAAATGGACAGCTTTATCATTTCATAAGAAAAAAATTAGAGAAAATATATTAATTCAGGAAAACTTGACTTATTAGGCAAATCGGGCCTTGCATAGTAGGCTGAGAAGTGCGTTCTGGCTACTAGGTACGACATACATATATATGTATATATATATATATATATATATATATATATATATATATATATATATATATATATATATATATATATATATATATATATATATATATATATATATATATATATTGTTACGAACCCGGATCCAGCGTCCGAGTACGGAGCCGTGACAACCGCGCCATCTGTGGGTCAGCTCACGAAACCCCCCTCCAAGAGGACGACGACACCTGGTGAGGACGCCGTGTACCAGCTACGAGGGCCAGTTTCCAGTCCCGTTGAGCACTCTACACCGCCGCCACTGACCTCTGGTGAGGTGGTGCTCAGACACCAGCGCCATCTATGGAGTGGATAGGTGGGCGTTTGTGTCTGAGCCTGTAAGTGAGGTGCCTTAGTGTGTCCCAGTTAGTGATGACGTGTCTGCTTACAGAGTCGACCTGGGACTGCTGTGATGGAAGTGGAGTCAGTCTACCCGAGGCAGCCAGTCTCCATACCTTGTACCTTGTTGCAGCCGTTGTGAAGTCGTTCCCCCGGAAGAACACTGTGGTGTGTTAGCCTGCCAGTGGAGTGGCAGTAAAAGGATTACCCGGGACCGACTGTTGGAGACGATTATCCACTGGGGTATTGAAGACAGGAGGGTGATTGGTGATATCACACGAGACTCCTGTCTAGGGTGTTTACCCTAATATCGTCCGTGGAGTGGCCTGACCAGCGTTGCGGGTCCGGAACCTGCCAGCAGACCGGCTGGATTTGTGGTTGACGGCCTCCACGGCGGTGCCCCCAGTGGACCTGTGTTTTGGCTGACCTGTGGCCAGGGTAGGCTCGGCATTCCCAGAGGACACGTTGTGAGGCCACGAAGAAGCACCGAGGATTCAGCACCAAGATCGAGGATCCATAGTCTTCAGCAGGAGACTACAGTTTAATCCCCTTGTATAGTGTTAATACCCCTCCCCCTGTGTAACCTTTTTATATACTATTTATTGGTGGCGGACATTATATTATATTAAGTTCTAAAACTTCTTTCCCTACTCCATTTAAGTTACTTGCGTCACCTATCGCATCCCTTGAAAGCCTCTACTGGCTTGGGGTCGGATATAACTTCCTCTAACAACATCAGAGTAAGAACCACGTTGCGTCCCGAGAGGGCCGTAACATAATTGGTATCCCCAGCGGGATCCGTCCCCTTGTTAAGTATGTTTGACAGGGGTGGTGAAGTGGCGTAATCACTGTATATAATTCCCCCTGTGTGTGACGATTGTGACGTTATACGTCCTGTGCGGTGCTCAGAGTGACTAAGTGCAATATTGAGTAGTGCGGTGCTCAGTGATTCAGTGCAATATTGTAGAGCGACGTGTTCGCTGTGACTCAGTGCAATATTGGGTAGTGCGGTGCCCGAAGCAATTACGTGCAATATTGGCAAGTGCAGTGTTTGGTGCGATAAAGTGCAATATTGGCGTAGAACAGTGCTCGGTGCATTAAGTGCTAACGTGTAAGCAGTGTGTTAAGTGCTAGTTGAGTGTTCCATCTGTGACAATGGCAGAAAAAGCTACCATCGATGATCTGGACGATGTTCAGGCTTTTCTGAACAGAGAGGACTGTCTTGCCAGATTAAAGTATCTGAGCAAACCGGAACTTGTACTAGTGAGCGCCTACCTGGAGATCAAGATCCGTGCCAGTGATTCCCGTGTGGAGATCTTGTCCAAGGTTCACCGGCACCTGAAGGCAGAAGAGAAACAGGAAGGCGAGACTCCTAGTACAAAGGAAGGTGAGGAAATAGCTTCCACGGAAAAGGAAGATAAGGGCAGCGACGTTGACAGTGATGCAGGTGAGCTTAATATCAGCTTCCTAGCAGTCAAAATGCGTGCCCTAGAGATCAATCGCGAGATAGAGTGGAAGAAGTTAGAATTAGAACGAGAATTAAAAGATAAAGAATTGGCGATGAGACGTTTAGAATTAGAAGAAAGGAAAGAAGAACGGGAAAGAGAAGAGAAACGAGAAAGAGAAGAACGAGAAAGAGAAGAGAGACGAGACAGAGAGAGAGAAGAACGAGAAAGAGAGAGAGAAGAACGAGAAAGAGAGAGAAGAGCGAGAAAGGGAAGAGAAACAGCGAGAGAGAGAAGAAAAAGAAAGACAGAGACAACATGAACTAGAAGTATTACGATTAGGCGCTGGTCAGAGACAAACTGGAGCAAGTATTTTCGATCCGGTAAGGAATATCAAAATGGTCCCCAAATTCAATGAGAGGGAAGTTTCAAAGTTCTTTGCAGCCTTCGAGAAAGTCGCTGCCTCTTTGGAGTGGCCAAGGGAGAATTGGGCCATCATGATACAGTCAGTCTTGACTGGGAAGGCCCAAATCGCCTACTCTACGTTATCCCTTGACGACTCCGGCGATTACGACAAGGTGAAGAAGGTTGTGCTCATGGCGTACCAATTGGTACCTGAGGCATATAGACAGAAGTTTAGAAACCTGAAGAAGACCTCAGAGCACACGTTCACCGAATTCGCCACCATCAAAGAGCGACTTTTTCAAGAATGGTGTGCCTCTCGGAAAGTGGAGACCAAGGAAGACCTCGAGCAGTTGATTCTGCTGAAGGACTTCAAGGATTGTTTGTCTGGAGACCTGAAGACGTACCTAGAAGAGCAGCAGGTGGAGACCTTGAGTGCAGCAGCCACCATGGCTGAAGAGTACATCCTGACTCATAGGCCGTCTGCTAAGTACGTCCCAAGGAATTACCAGCGCCGGTTTGACAGACCTCATGACGAAGAAGAAAGACCCGTCCCACGAAGTGTTAAGAAGACGCCCCCAAGTAGCCCCCGAAGAACAAGTCCTAGCAGTCCGAAACACCGGAGCCCGAGGAGGAATATGGTGTGCTGGACTTGTGGGCAGAAAGGGCATGTAGCTGCTAGGTGCCGAGGCAGAAGAGGTGGCAGCGCACGTAGGGAGGTGATGATGATGAGCTGTGTATTACCACCAGCAGGAAGCCAGTCGACAACTACGCAGGAAGAACCCAGGTTGTTTTCCCCTCACGCTTCCGGCGGGTATGTATCGAGTGATCATACTGGTAGATCAGTTGTAGTGCTCAGAGATAGTGGAGCAGCCCAGTCCCTGATCATGAAGAGCTCGTTACCCGAGGGAGTAAGTGTGGTTGGGAGACCAGAGGTTGTCCTGGTCGGGTTTCCTAGGACGCAGTATATCGCCCCCTTAGTGCCGGTACATCTCGACTCGCCTTATTTCAGCGGCACATGTGCGTTGGCAGTAGTTGATACCCTCCCTGTGGCTGGGATTGACGTGGTACTAGCCAACGACTTGGTGACCGATTGGAGCATCAATCTTCCAAAGGTTGCGGACGAGTCTACCGGAACAGCATAGTCTGAGGTAACTACAGGCAATGGTAATGTCCAGGTAAAGACAGACCCGGATGTAAACATGTATAATTTGTCCTCTCACCCGCAGATCGACAACTATCTAGCAGTGTCTCCTGCTTCTTCTCTCGGCAAGGAACATGAGGTTACGATGGTAGAAGTACCTGAGCAAGAAGAGAGGCCTTGTGTGCAGGCACCCACGGATACCAACGAGTCTGGAGCGAAGGCAGATGTGTGCTTGCGGTATGGCAAGTTACAGCGTGTATTGAACCAGCCAGAGATTCCCCAGACGTCAGAGGTATGTGAGGTGTGTTCAAAAGGTCTAGTGCCCTCTTCGGTCCAAGCCAGGCTAGTGGATGTTGCCGGCTATGGACATGACAGACTCAGGAAACTTGTCCCTAAGGTAACCAAATGTTTCCTAGCGATATTTTGTTTAATTCTCGTGTGTGTTCTCAGTAAGGATCAGTGGACGACCCGAAGGATGATGGCTCCCGTGAACATCGTGAAGAGGTCCCTAGGATTAGAGATTTGCACTGCAAGTGTTGCAGTTGAAGAAGGGACCTGGAAGGTGATGGTTGATACAGGAGGTACGCGATACGATAATATGAGTGACTGTTTCCGACAGGTTGACACCCCCCCGCGTGATAGCTGAGCCTCAAAACAGCGTTATACGGAACGTTGGTCGACCTGACGGTGGCAGAGCGAATGCCATCTGCGACGTACGAGCAGCCCTGTGGAAACTAGGTGTAAGCCTAGTAGAAGAGTATGCAGTAAGTACTGACTTGCCCACTGTCGCTATCACTCTGAATTATCAGACTCCTGTATTCCAGGTTCCTGTCTCCCTGAAGGACTACCGGACCGGCACCAGAAATGCCGTCTGTGACCAGCCATCATCGGTGCCACGACATAGGGAAGTGTCGAGTCGCCCCAGATCGTGTCTACACGGATCCTTACTCGAGAGGTGTGAAATGATGCCCCTGCTTGACATCGCAGTGGAGACGTGGAAGATTACGTCAGAACCCCAAACCAAATTCTTTTTGGTGGGGAGGTGTTACGAACCCGGATCCAGCGTCCGAGTACGGAGCCGTGACAACCGCGCCATCTGTGGGTCAGCTCCCGAAACCCCCCTCCAAGAGGACGACGACACCTGGTGAGGACGCCGTGTACCAGCTACGAGGGCCAGTTTCCTGTCCCGTTGAGCACTCTACACCGCCGCCACTGACCTCTGGTGAGGTGGTGCTCAGACACCAGCGCCATCTATGGAGTGGATAGGTGGGCGTTTGTGTCTGAGCCTGTAAGTGAGGTGCCTTAGTGTGTCCCAGTTAGTGATGACGTGTCTGCTTACAGAGTCGACCTGGGACTGCTGTGATGGAAGTGGAGTCAGTCTACCCGAGGCAGCCAGTCTCCATACCTTGTACCTTGTTGCAGCCGTTGTGAAGTCGTTCCCCCGGAAGAACACTGTGGTGTGTTAGCCTGCCAGTGGAGTGGCAGTAAAAGGATTACCCGGGACCGACTGTTGGAGACGATTATCCACTGGGGTATTGAAGACAGGAGGGTGATTGGTGATATCACACGAGACTCCTGTCTAGGGTGTTTACCCTAATATCGTCCGTGGAGTGGCCTGACCAGCGTTGCGGGTCCGGAACCTGCCAGCAGACCGGCTGGATTTGTGGTTGACGGCCTCCACGGCGGTGCCCCCAGTGGACCTGTGTTTTGGCTGACCTGTGGCCAGGGTAGGCTCGGCATTCCCAGAGGACACGTTGTGAGGCCACGAAGAAGCACCGAGGATTCAGCACCAAGATCGAGGATCCATAGTCTTCAGCAGGAGACTACAGTTTAATCCCCTTGTATAGTGTTAATACCCCTCCCCCTGTTTAACCTTTTTATATACTATTTATTGGTGGCGGACATTATATTATATTAAGTTCTTAACTTTCTTTCCCTACTCCCATTAAGTTACTTGCGTCACGGATCGCATCCCTTGAAAGCCTCTACTGGCTTGGGGTCGGATATAACTTCCTCTAACAACATCAGAGTAAGAACCCCGTTGCGTCCCGAGAGGGCCGTAACATATATATATATATATTTATATATATATATATAGACAACAAAAAGTCATCACCACTGACACACTTCAGGCTGAACTACTAGCAGAAGCGGGGAAAAACGAGGAACATATTCATCTACAATCTTAACCCCACGACTCAAAGAAGCAGTAAAACAACTAAAAAATCTGAAAGACGTAACAATAAGAAAAGCCAACAAGATAGCAGCATATGTATTGATTCCTACCCAAGAATACATGAACAAAATTAGCGACATCCTTAGTGATGACACCAAATTTCAACGAATCACGAGGAACCCCGTGGAAGACCTTAAGCGGAAAGTAAACAAAACAATTGCATCAATCAACGCAAAGAAAGGTAGTGTGCATTTCAATAAACTTCAACGCGACTATGGCTTAGCATATGCCTATGGCAATGTTAAGACACACAAACCAGGTAACCCACTACGCCCTATAATCAGCCAAATACCAACTCCAACCTATCACCTGGCAAAAAGACTCAATGAACTCCTAACTCCATACACTCCAAGTAAGTATAGTCTACAATCATCAGCAGATTTAATAGAATTAATCAAATCTACCCAGCCCGATGGAATCATCGCTTCCCTGGACGTTGAATCCCTATTTACCAACGTCCCAGTCGACACAACCATAGGAATGATAATGGACAGACTATACAGAGACGAGAGTACCCCCAAATTAGACATACCTGAGCCACACTTGAAGAGTCTTCTCGAAGCATGTACAAAGGAAGCCCCTTTCATCAGTCCACAAAGAGACATGTATTTACAAATAAACGGAGTAGCAATGGGCTCCCCCTTAGGAGTCTTATTTGCTAATTTTTATATGGGAACCATCGAAGACAGAGTCTTCAGCAGCAGACAAAAACCAACTGTATATTGCCGTTATGTAGATGACATATTCTTAACAGTAAAAGACTCAGATGAACTAATTTATCTAAAAAGCCATCTAGAGAGAGAGTCAGTACTCCGATTTACACATGAAAATAGTGAAATTAACAGTCTGCCATTCTTGGATGTACTAATAACAAAAACAGGAACCTCTTTAAGCACCAACGTATATACTAAGCCCACCAACATAGGATTATGCCTGAACGGTAGAAGTGAGTGCCCCCCTAGATACAAAGCCAGTGTTCTCAATGCTTATATTCGTCGAGCGCTTACCCACTGCTCTGAATGGAGCAACGTGAGTAGAGAGTTTGAAAGAGTAACTCAGGTATTGGTGAACAACGGATATAGCAAGCGGAAATAAACGCTGCTATAAGAAGACACTTGAACCGTTGGTATAATCCAGAACCTAGAACAGAAACCACAATACCTCCAATAAAATTATATTACAAATCAACCATGCACAGTGAACATATAAAAGAGGAAAGAATAATGAAAGAAATAATCCGTAAAGAAGTAAAAAGCATTGCTCCTAAACAAAACATAAACCTGATAATATTCTACAAAACCAAAAAGACTTCCGAACTCCTTATCAAAAACAGCACGAAGCCGACGGAGAACCCTCTACAGCAGTCAAGCGTTGTGTACATGTACACTTGCCCCCACGAAGGATGTAACCTTCAATCTAAGTACATAGGTATGACGTCGACCAAGCTGACGAGGCGTTTGACATGCCGTCTTCAATCCAGTGGCCCCAGGAATCACATGAGACACGCCCATGACATCACCCTAACAAGAGAAATGTGGAACAAAAATACCTGTATAATAGACAAAACCCAAGATGCAAGAAGATTACAAATTCTTGAAGCAATTCACATAAGAATAGAACAACCTACCATGAACACCAAAATCACAGAAATATTTACTGTACCCACCATGAGAGTAAGGACAAGACCAGAACATAACAATGCCAACACAGAAGACACCGTTCAACATAACAGGCCAATTACACTTGATTAATCTTTGTATGTAGATAGCAGCTGCCTCGTATGGGCCAATAGGCCTTCCGCAGTTACCTCTATTCTTATATTCTTATGTATCCCCCCATGTTTTCACCTTTATTGTCTTATCACCTGACCCAGTACGGGTATAAAATCAACCAAACCTAAAAATTCTTTTCACTTGAGAATGAACCATGGAGGTTCGAAACGTTGTGCAAATTGTATAAATAAGTGTAATACATTCTATAGTAATTCACTTATTTTCTTCACCTTAAAATTACGAAAATGAGTTTTGGAGAACTCCTATTTCAGCTAAGTCCAGATGCTAAGAAAATAGTTAGAAGGATAGAATCCCTAAATCAGAAAATATTAAATACAGAATATGCGGTCATATTCAATGAGACATGTTTGAAAGAAAATCTGCTGCCAGTATTCACCAATATATATATATATATATATATATATATATATATATATATATATATATATATATATATATATATATATATATATATATATATATATATATAAAGTTTGTGAGGGTACCACCTCTGGTGCCAATGTGGGGACCCATAGCCTCGGAGAAGAAAATAAAAAGTATTCAGAGGAGACCTTGTGGTTTCTCACTGAACACTAATATTATCTTCTCCTACCACCCCCATTCTTTTGTATGTACACACATATATTTACTTTATTTGAACTTAGTTACAAAAAAGGAGTTACATATGGGTTACAAAGATGGTTGTCATAGGTTGTCGAGTTCCTCCAGCTCCTCAGATGGCGGGCAGGAACCCTGGATGCAGTGCGCATTTCCCCTCTGTATCGCCACACTGAGGCGCTGGAAAAGAAAGCTTGCAGCTCTCGGGTCCCTTGTTGTTTCAATGAGCCTAGAACCCAGTTCCTTCAAAAAACTGGTAGCACTTTTACCCCAGGCGCCGAGCGTCTCAGAAGCAATGGGGACAAAATTGTAGTGGTGATCCAGTTCTCTATACTTACGGGATTTGGCTGCTTCCCTGTGGGTGGCAGCGCCACCTGGTTGTGCAACACTGAGGTTAATGTAGGTGTTAGCCAGGGTTGATACGCACGTGTAGTCCCATACCAACTGCTTGCCATTCTTCCAGGGGTTCACTGTGATACCATCCGGGCGACCAATAAGAGCATCAGAGTTACGGGGCGTTAGGTAACGGGGCTCTCTTTCAGCTGGGCATCCAGCTGTGGTGAGGCTCCTCTTGATGATGTCGTTAACTTCACTGTGCCTCGAGTGCCATCCCCCTGTGCTTTGGCAGAGTAGGCCATGGTGACCGTACCTGTCAGCCACCACCTCGCCGCAAATACACCTATATCTGGTGTGGATTGGGGCAGCAAGGCGGAGGGCCACAGCAATTCGGAGGGCGTGTGGTGTGAGACGCGTGCCAGTTGCCGACATTGGGGTTGCTAACAGGAAATCCCCTGCATGTGGTGCTGCTACTGCTGTGAGGCGAGCAATGTCGTGTTGTGTTGTTGCAGCACCCAGGCACTCTGCAGCAACTTGGTCTACAATGGGACCATCCCAGCTGGATTGCTTGTGGGATTTTGGGGATGGTGGTTGAGGTGATAGGCCTGCACGAGAGGCCCACTCTGTGGCACTGCGTGTAAAATTGGGATCATGTACACCTGCCAGCTGATATAAGTGGGCAGGTAGAATTTCCTTCACAAGGTCGTCTGATGCTGATAAGGAGGACAGGAAGGCTGGAACAGCCTTCCTGTCGCATATATATATATATATATATATATATATATATATATATATATATATATATATATATATATATATATATATATATATATATGCGAATATATATATATATATATATATATATATATATATATATTCGCATATATATATATATATATATATATATATATATATATATATATATATATATATATATATATATATATATATATATATATATATATATGCGAACAAGCCTGAATGGGCCCAAGGACAATATGCAACTGAAAACTTTGTTATATATATATATATATATATATATATATATATATATATATATATATATATATATATATATATATATATATATATATATAAATATATATATATATATATATATATATATATATATATATATATATATATATATATATATATATATATATATATATGTCGTACCTAGTAGCCAGAACGCACTTCTCAGCCTACTATACAAGGCCTGATTTGCCTAATCAGCATATTTTTTTTTCAATACTCGTAGCATATTTTTTTTTCACATAATTCAACCATCCTCAACCTAACCTCTATTACCTGGGGAAGGGAGGTTAATGGAAAATATGATAATAATGGGAATTTTCTCTACATCAGTTCAACCTAACCATCCTTAACCTAACCTTAGTTAGAAAGGGATATAACTCACCAAAACTATTTAATTACCATTTACCTTATTTTCCTTATCCTAACCCATAACCAGAGGGTTTAGACCCCCCTTTACCTCGAAATTATACTATATATTTAAGGTAGGAATATATTTTCACACATAAACCTAACATTCCCTAATTTAACCCTGTACTCTAATTTCGAGGTAAAGGGGGGTCTAAACCCTCTGGTTATGGGTTAGGATAAGGAAAATAAGGTAAATGGTAATTAAATAGTTTTGGTGAGTTATATCCCTTTCTAACTAAGGTTAGGTTAAGGATGGTTAGGTTGAACTGATGTAGAGAAAATTCCCATTATTATCATATTTTCCATTAACCTCCCTCCCCCAGGTAATAGAGGTTAGGTTGAGGATGGTTGAATTATGTGAAAAAAAAATATGCTACGAGTATGATGCAATGTTGAACTAAGATTCGTGTATCAGAGGTTAGGTCCAGGGTTGATGCATAAACAACACCTTCTTCCCATAAATACAATAAATTTGAAGTTAGATAAAGGGAGGTTAGGCCCAGGATGGGTTGATGCACAAATAACACGGTCCTTCCATATTTATGATAAATTTGAAGTTTGATAAATGGAGGTTAGGTCAAGGACGATTGGGTTGATGCACAAACAACACGTCCTTCCATATTTACGATAAATTTGAAGTTAGATGAAGGGAGGTTAGGTCCAGGTCGGTTGGGTTGATGTGTAAAAACAAAACACACACCCAACACTATATCTACAATATTGAACACAGTTCCAAGTTTTAAAGGAGAGGGGCTGTTAGGTCCATATCCAAAACATCACTTTTCTATGAATATGGTTACAATGTTCAACAAAGATCCTAGCAGGTTAGGCACAGTGCGGATAGGTTCATATCCAAAACTTCAGTTTTCGAAGAAATATTCAACAAAGCTCCAAGACTCTTGCAGGTTAGGCACGGGCATTTAGGTGCATATCCAAAAACATCACTTCTCTGAGTATCAGAGGCTAGGTCCAGGTTTAGATGGAATGGGTGAAAATGTGGGTAAAATGGGTTTTGGCTGTGCTATGATACACAACATTTAAGCATATTTGGTGGAAATTGTCTCCAATTTGATGGCGATAGCTTAAATTTCCCCAACTTTAATCAAATCTGCTAGGTCAGGGATAGGTAAGGCTATGTAGGGTAGGTTGGAATATGTGAAAACTCGGCTAAAATGGTCTTTTGCTGAGCTGTGTATCAAAACATTTTGGGTATATTGGGTAGAAATTGTCTTAAATTAGGTAAAATTTAGGTTGGAAAGGCATAAATTTCGCCAACTATAATCAAATCTGACTTTGGATATGCCAGGAGAGGCTGGGTAGGGTTGTCTAGGGCAGGTTGGAATAGGTGAAAACTCAGCTAAAATGAGCTTTGGCCGTGCTACGTTCCAAAACATTTATGGGTATATTTGGTGGGAATTGTCTTAAATTAGGTCAAATTTATATGGGATAACTTAAATTTCGCCTACTTTAACCAAATCTTGGTTTGGATATGCTAGGATAGGTTAGGTAAGGTTGCGTAGGGTAGGATGGAATAGGAGAAAATGTAGGTAAAAATGGGCTTTGGCAGTGCTGTGATACAGAACATTTTGGATATATTTGGTGGGAATTGCCTTAAATTAGATAGAATTTAGGTGGGAATAGCTTAAATTTCGCAGACTTTAACCAAATCTTTGTTTTGATATGGTAGGATAGGTTAGGTAAGGTTGCATAGGGTAGGATGGAATAGGAGATAATGTAGGTAAAAATGGGCTTTGGCAGTGCTGTGATATGAAACATTGGGTATATTTGGTCAAATTTAGGTGGCATAGCATGAATTTCGCCGACTTTAACCACATCCAGGTTTGGATATGCTAGGTCAGGTTGGGTGAGGTTGTGTAGGGTAGTATGGAATAGGAGAAAATGGGCTTTGGCGATGCTATGATACACAACATTTGGGTATATTTGGTGGAAATTGCCTTAAATTTGGTGAAATTTAGGTGGCATAGCATACATTTCGCCAACTTTAACCAAATCCAGGGTTGGATATGCTAGGTCAGGTTTGGTGAGGTCGTGTAGGGAAGGACATATATAATATCTTAGGGTAATGAACTAGTATGTTTATGAAATAGTGTAAATTTTCCTATTTGGGGTTCGTGCTATATGGCTGACTCATATAATGTATGGACAGAGGCGACATAGGCTTGTATGTGAGGATATGGGATGCTCATATTTAGTAAGTTTAGCTAGGTAGAATTTAGTCAAATTTGCGTAGTATAAGTATATTTTTGATAGATTTAGATGAATTTAAGTTTTAACAGGATGCATTTTGATAAGATATAGCAAATTTGTCTAAAATTATCATAGAAAATACTGACTCTACCTAACCCCACCTGCCCTAACATAACTAAGGCTAGAACAAATAAGTCTGTTAGATGGTTTGAATAAATACATAAATATGGTGGTCTGATTGGAGAGAATGTAACAAGGAAGGTATTAATAAGACATAAAAACAGTGGACATATGTTAGATGAATAGTTTAGCACTAATAATGTTGATATCTTAATGGAAAAGAATGTGTTATATATTGAGCTCATTGGAAGTTATAAGAAACATTTTTATATGTGAAATTCTGACTTTTGGGGAGTTGGTTAAACTCAGCATATTATAATTAATGTCCTATATATACCCAGAAAAATATCATGCAAATTGTATATTGTTTGACCCAGTTGGTTGTGTTTGTACATATATAGCACAATTAATATACTTGTGTATTAATTGTGCAGATTATGTATTTTGCATATGTTGTATGATTATTGAAATTATGTATTGATTATATTTCTATAAATTGTGTATTGTTTTGTGCAAGTTGTATGTATTAATTGTATATGTTTTTGTATGTGTATTTGCGGAAATTGCTTAGTTGTGGATTTAATGAATATGTGCTAGTTATGTATTGTTCATATTTTGGTAAGTTGTGTATTGATTATATTTTTGAGCAAGTTGTGTAAATGTCGCAATTGTATTTGTGTAAATCGTGTATTTATGCTAGTTGTGTATTTTCATATTTGGGGTAGTTATGTATTGTACGTATTTGTGCTAGATATGTATTTGTGCAAGTTGTGTGTAATAAATATGAAAGATGTGTAATATTGTATAAGTTGTGTATTAATTGCGCATGTTGTGTAATTGCATATGGACGAATTGTTTATTTATACCTTTGGGTATTGATTGTCATTGTGCAAGTTGAGTAATTATATAGCAAGTTTTCTTGTATTAATTGTGCAAAGATGTAAAATAATTACACAAACTGTGTAATAATTTTTGTGATAATAGTGCATTTATGCAAGTTGTGTTTTTAATATGTTGAAGTGTAACTGGTGAAACTGTATTTGTGCGTGAAAATTGTGTATTTTGTGTAAGCTCTGTAATTTGATAAAATAGATCTTTATGGTGTAAGTGTATTTTGGTTTATGAGACAATGTGTGGGTATTTTGTGAAAATTACGTTTGTGAAATTGGGTAATTTTAGTTAAAGTGCATTTTTTATTGTCTAAATGCATAAGCATTTTGATATATTTGTGCAAAATACCGTACTTTGTGTAAATGTCATACTCTGAGTGTACATGCAATATTGTGTAAATGGTATATTTTTGTTTGCAACTGACATATTTTGTATGAAAATCTCATATTTTTTTATGTGATGGTATATTTTGAGTGTAAATAATATATTTTGTGCATAAATGGCATATTTGGTGTGTAAATGCTGTATTTTCTGTGTGTATGGCATAAATTACATCTGATTAATGGGGAAATGGTGGCAAAAACTAGGCTATTCTCTATGAATGCATAGGTTTTGAAGTATGTGTAGGTATGCATGATTGTATTTGCGAGTGTTGGTTTAGAAACAAGTTAGCTGATTTGCGCAGCAAGACTAGGATTTTTTGAGGTGTAGAAATGATTAGCCTATGAATATAGTGGCTAACATCCAGCTGAGTTGCTAGATGGATGAATTGAGGTGCGACATTTGGATATCTATTTGATGGATGTGAGGACAGTTGACTAGCCTATGAACACAGCCACTAATCCGCTGTACTGCCAGATGTGTGGTAACTACTTGTGGATTATAGTAGAATATCTAGATATAGGGTTTTCATAATTGCTGTTGTGTATAAAACTAGAATAAGAGCTATTTATTAAAACTATTATTGTAAACTAATACTTTAAGTGGGAGCCCTTGGTTGTTTTAAGTATAGGGTGGACATGAATGAGATTGGGTGGAAATATATAGGAGCTGCCTCGTATGGGCCAATAGGACCTCTGCAGTCACTTATGTTCAGCTCACCTGCTATGCTGCCAGATGTACGATTCTGCTTAAATTGCACTATGACATTTGGCATTCTGTTATACTTTTGAACTTATCACTGAATAATGATTACAGTTGTGGATGACTAAAATGTATATTCTTATACCTCTGATTAGGTTAGGTGGGGATGGATAGTCTAGTCATTTTTGAATAATTGTTATACTTTTCTGTTATACTTTTGTATAACAGAATACTTTTGTTATATTATCATAGCAATATGGAAGTTGTAGTGAAGGACCTGGTGACTCTAGTGGGAGCCCTGAGGACAGAGTTGGACTCTCTGCGGGAGGAGGTGCGTCAGCTTAAAAAACAACGAGAAGTAACGAAGGAGGAGACCAGCAGTAAAGGGACCTCGTCTTGGAGAGTTGCGAAAGACAGGGGCCTTAAGAAGACTTTGATAAAGCCGCCTTCAAACGCCATAGCAACTTCAAATTCATTTGACGTTTTGGAGGACGAGTGCTGTGGAGAGACTGTGGATCGCGCAAAAGGGAAAGCAACGAAGAGAAAGGAAGCGCAGGCCCCTCAGAAAGTAAAGGAAGTACCTAAGCAAACATTAGTTGTGGGAGATTCCCAGATAAGGTATTTGGATAGAACGTTTTGTGCTAGAGATAGGGGGAACAGGTTAAGGGTTTGCTATCCCGGAGCTGGCATTGGTGATATTATAAACAACATGAATGATATTATGGCTGGTAATGGGAACAATCCCATTATTTGCATTAGCGTGGGAGGAAATGATGTTGGTCGAGTCAGGAGTGAGGAACTGATTCAGAGGTATAAAACAGCCATAGAGTTAGTTAGGAGCAAGGGAGGAATCCCGATCATATGTGGCATTCTTCCAAGAAAGGGAGTGGGAAATGAATGGATATCGAGGGCACTTGGTGTCAATTGCCGGCTGGAAAGATATTGCAAATCAAATGCAATATCTTTCATAGACAACTGGGAACACTTCTATGGAAGAAATGAAATGTATGCTCGTGATGGGGTGCATCTATCGAGAGCTGGGGTTGTTGCTGTTGCGAACTCGCTAGAAGAAGTGGTTAGAGGTGTTTGTTTGGGTTTAAACTGTTAGTAGATAGAGGTATGGGAATTGATTTGGAGGAAGGAGGTAATAAAAGTATGTGTTTGTGGGAGAAAGGAATTGGCAAAACGATCAGGGAAAGAGAAGGTCCGCAAAATAACAATTCACTTAGGGTATATTACACTAACAGTAGAAGTCTAAGAAATAAAATTAACGAATTAAATGCTCTTGTCTGCACAGAAAAAATAGATATTATTGCACTTACCGAAACGTGGATGAATGTAGAAAATAGAGAACTATTAGCTGAATATCAAATATATGGATTTAAACTATTTCACACAGATAGATATATTAGACGAGGAGATGGAGTAGCCATATATGTTAGGGACAATTTGAAATGTAGTCTCAAAGAGGGAATCAAAACAGAGCCACACACAGAAACTATTTGGATTGAATTAAACGAAAAAGCTAATAATATTATAATAGGAGTAATATATAGGCCACCAAATTTAGACAGAATGGAAGCAAAGCATCTATGGGATGAAATATCTAGAGCATCTAGATCTAACAGTATTTATGTCATGGGTGACTTTAATTTTAGCGGAATAAACTGGTTGAACAAAACAGGGAATAGTGAAGCAGAAGATTTTCTAGAATTAATTGACGATTGCTTTCTTACGCAACACATTAAGGAACCAACACGGGAAAATAATATTTTAGATTTAGTGTTAACTAACAGGGAAACGCAAATTAATGACATCGAAATAGGGAGTGAGCTAGGGAGCAGTGATCACAAAGAAATCAGATTTAGCATAGAATGGAATAGACCAGTAGGAGAAAATTCTGTTAAAGTGCCAGATTTTCGAAAAGCTGATTTTAATAGCCTAAGAAATTTTTTGGGTCAAATTGATTGGAAAGGCTTGGGTATGGGGTGTGGGCCGGTCTTGGAGCGAGACATGAACCCAGCGATAGGTGACTTCAATGGGGATTTCGATGTGGATTCAATATATAACTTATTTAAGAATATTCTAAACAAAGCACAGGAACGTAGTATACCATACAAATTGAATAGATCGTATACTAATGACCCAAAGTGGATAACAAAGAATTTGAAGAACCTTATAGGTAAAAAGAGAGCTTGGTACAAAAGGATTAAAAATGGAGAGGTCACTTTAGAACAGGAATTCGTACAACTGGTTAGAAATGTTAAAAAAGAGATAAGGAAAGCAAAAAGAAACTATGAAGTTCGCATAGCAGGGCAAGCAAAGACAAATCCTAAAGGGTTTTTTCAGTTATATCGTACTAAGACTAGGGAAAGGATAGGTCCATTAAAAACTGAGACAGGTCAAATAACAGATAGTGATGAAGAGATGAGTAGTATTTTTAATAAATATTTTGTATCTGTATTTACTAAAGAGGAACTTAACAATATGCCTTCAGCCGAACAAGTCTATGTGGGTGGGGACGAGGACAGGTTGACGAGTTTAGCAGTTACCAGGGAGGATGTTCTTAAACAAATAGTAAAACTCAAACCAAACAAATCCCCAGGGCCGGATGAAGTGTTTGCTAGGGTGCTTAAAGAATGCAAAGAGGAGCTTTGTGACCCACTGTCAACCATATTTAATAAATCAATAGAGTCAGGCAGAGTGCCAGAGTTTTGGAAAGTTGCTAATGTGATACCAGTTTTTAAGAAAGGAGATAGATCACTTGCGTCTAACTATCGACCAATTAGCCTAACGTCTATTGTGGGAAAGTTACTCGAATCTATAATAGCAAATAAAATTCGTCTTCATCTTGAAAAACATAAATTAATAATTGAGTCGCAACATGGTTTTATAAATGGCCGTTCATGTTTAACAAATTTGTTATCTTTTTATTCTAGCATTGTTGAGGCAGTTGATAGTGGTAAGGATTGCGATGTTGTATACCTTGACTTTAGCAAAGCTTTTGATACAGTGCCACATGAAAGACTGATTAAAAAAATAGAGTCTCATGGTATTGGGGGTGCTATATTAAGCTGGATTAGGGCATGGCTATATCAAAGGAAACAGAGAGTTAGTATAAATGGAATCAAGTCAGAGTGGGAAAATGTTGTAAGTGGAGTGCCTCAAGGCTCTGTCCTGGGACCTGTGTTGTTTATAATATATATAAATGATTTAGATTCAGGTTTGAGTAGCAACATTTGCAAATTTGCCGATGATACGAAAATCGGTAGGGAAATTAATTCGGAGGAGGACTCACTATCACTTCAAGTTGATCTAGATAGGGTTTTGAAATGGTCAAAGGATTGGCAGATGCAGTTTAATGCTGATAAATGTAAAGTTCTGAGGTTAGGTAATGATGATAGAGTTACAAGATACGAGCTAGATGGTGTTGTGATTGCGAAGTCGGATTGCGAAAGGGATCTGGGAGTTATGATTAGTAAGAATTTAAAACAAAAGGATCAATGCATAAATGTTCGTAATAAGGCAAATCGGACACTTGGATTTATTAATCGCAGCGTTAGTAACAAGACACCTGGTGTGGTTCTCAAGCTATATCTTGCTCTAGTTAGGCCCCATTTAGATTATGCAGTTCAGTTTTGGTCGCCATATTATAGAATGGATATAAATTCACTTGAACGTGTCCAGCGTAGGATGACTAAGTTAATTCCCCAAATTAGAAATCTTTCATATGAAGAAAGATTAACAAAGCTTAAGTTGCATTCACTGGAAAGGCGAAGAGTTAGGGGTGACATGATAGAGGTTTACAAGTGGATGAATGGACATAACCGGGGGGATATTAATAGGGTATTAAAAGTATCAACACAGGACAGAACACGAAACAATGGATATAAATTGGATAAGTTTAGATTTAGGAAAGACTTGGGTAAATACTGGTTCAGTAACAGGGTTGTTGATTTGTGGAACCAATTGCCGCGTAACATTGTGGAGGTGGGGTCCCTCGATTGTTTCAAGCACGGGTTGGACAAGTATATGAGTGGGATTGGGTGGTTATAGAATAGGAGCTGCCTCGTATGGGCCAATAGGCCTTCTGCAGTTACCTTTGTTCTTATGTTCTTATGTTCTTATAATAACATCAAATACTCATGCCAGTAGGACGCCAAAGGTCGCATTGGTTGTCTGGTGACGTCATACATAGTTGACCAGTAAGGTACTGTAATACCTTCACACCTATATGCTAATAACCATCAATACCTTATCCCTATACCTGAGGTCGCTTTTCACGATGTCACTAAACAACAACAATAACTGTTCTGTAGAATGTATTTGTTTGTTATATATAATAAGTTAGGATAGGTTAGGTTAGGAAGGTTTGATCGGGTTTATGAATAACAGAAAATATAAGCAATGAGCCAAAATACGAGCTATTGTAGCTGAATATCAACTTTGATGAAGCACAGAGTATAGGTGAGGTAATAAGCTGGATTAAGAGTTCACACTTATGTGTGAACCTCCTGGGATCCGCATTTAGCGCGCCTTGCGCCGCAGAAGGCCTTATTTTAAAATATGAGAGGCTTGCTTTTACTGAATGAGATTTTTTTATTTGTTATATGCCATAGCAAGGTGTGGGAGGTATGTTTTGAGCGAATGTGAGACGTGTGTGAGGTTAAGGACAATATTGGTTACTACTGAAAACGCATTGAAATCGCCAATGCCCAGGGCTCTGTTTTTTCATATAAATGAATGATAGCAGTTTTTTCATTTTATTTTTTGCCCTATGCATAATAAACGATCCTTCAAGAAAGATTGTCAAAGCTCAAATTACATTCTCTAGAATGAAGATGACGAAGAAGAAATAGGGGTGACATGATAGAGGTGCGACTGAATGGTCATAGTAAAGGGGAATATTAATAACCTATTATACGTATCAACATGAAACAGAATAGGCATGAATTGAATAAGTTTTATATTTATGAAAAAGACCTGGGTAAATATAGGTAACAGGGGACGAACTTGAAAATACATACATAACTTCTTGCAGTGCTTCTCTAGAACGACGATGATGAAGAAGAAATAGGGGTGACATGATAGACGTGTGACTGAATGGTCATAGTAAAGGGGAATATTAATGACCCATTATACGTATCAACATGAAACAGAACAGGAATGAATTGGATAAGTTATATATTTAGGAAAAAGACCTGGGTGAATATAGGTAACAGGGGAAGAACTCGAAAAATACACAAATAACTTCTAGCAGTGCTGCTCCCCTTTTGTTTCATGCAATGACCGATGGTTGGAAGTAAATAGGAAATTTAAAATAGTCTAGGGTTGATGGTATTTTACATTAGGTTTCAGGGTTACTGTTTTTTGCCCTATGCATAATAAACGTTCCTTCAAGAAAGATTGTCATAGCTCAAATTACATTCTCTAGAACGACGACGAAGAAGAAGAAATACGGGTGACATGATAGAGGTGTGACTGAATGGTCATACTAAAGGGGAATATTATAACCTATTATACGTATCAACATGAAACAGAATAGGAATGAATTGGATAAGTTTTATATTTAGGAAAAAGACCTGGGTAAATACAGGCAGCAGGGGACGAACTTGAAAATACACACATAACTTCTTGCAGTGCTGAAGTTATGTTCTTCCCTCACATACATGATCCCCTTTGATAAATGTAATGGGCGATGGTTGGAAGTAAATATGAAATTAAAAATAGACTAGGGATGATGGTATTTTATATTAGGTTTCAAGGATACTGTTGTATCGCAAAACCCATGATGCTACGACCGGCTTTTTAATCTCCTCGAATATGCGAGGAGATTAAAAGGAGATAGATCACTTGCGTCTAACTATCGACCAATTAGCCTAACGTCTATTGTGGGAAAGTTACTCGAATCTATAATAGCAAATAAAATTCGTCTTCATCTTGAAAAACATAAATTAATAATTGAGTCGCAACATGGTTTTATAAATGGCCGTTCATGTTTAACAAATTTGTTATCTTTTTATTCTAGCATTGTTGAGGCAGTTGATAGTGGTAAGGATTGCGATGTTGTATACCTTGACTTTAGCAAAGCTTTTGATACAGTGCCACATGAAAGACTGATTAAAAAAATAGAGTCTCATGGTATTGGGGGTGCTATATTAAGCTGGATTAGGGCATGGCTATACCAAAGGAAACAGAGAGTTAGTATAAATGGAATCAAGTCAGAGTGGGAAAATGTTGTAAGTGGAGTGCCTCAAGGCTCTGTCCTGGGACCTCTGTTGTTTATAATATATATAAATGATTTAGATTCAGGTTTGAGTAGCAACATTTGCAAATTTGCCGATGATACGAAAATCGGTAGGGAAATTAATTCGGAGGAGGACTCACTATCACTTCAAGTTGATCTAGATAGGGTTTTGAAATGGTCAAAGGATTGGCAGATGCAGTTTAATGCTGATAAATGTAAAGTTCTGAGGTTAGGTAATGATGATAGAGTTACAAGATACGAGCTAGATGGTGTTGTGATTGCGAAGTCGGATTGCGAAAGGGATCTGGGAGTTATGATTAGTAAGAATTTAAAACAAAAGGATCAATGCATAAATGTTCGTAATAAGGCAAATCGGACACTTGGATTTATTAATCGCAGCGTTAGTAACAAGACACCTGGTGTGGTTCTCAAGCTATATCTTGCTCTAGTTAGGCCCCATTTAGATTATGCAGTTCAGTTTTGGTCGCCATATTATAGAATGGATATAAATTCACTTGAACGTGTCCAGCGTAGGATGACTAAGTTAATTCCCCAAATTAGAAATCTTTCATATGAAGAAAGATTAACAAAGCTTAAGTTGCATTCACTGGAAAGGCGAAGAGTTAGGGGTGACATGATAGAGGTTTACAAGTGGATGAATGGACATAACCGGGGGGATATTAATAGGGTATTAAAAGTATCAACACAGGACAGAACACGAAACAATGGATATAAATTGGATAAGTTTAGATTTAGGAAAGACTTGGGTAAATACTGGTTCAGTAACAGGGTTGTTGATTTGTGGAACCAATTGCCGCGTAACATTGTGGAGGTGGGGTCCCTCGATTGTTTCAAGCACGGGTTGGACAAGTATATGAGTGGGATTGGGTGGTTATAGAATAGGAGCTGCCTCGTATGGGCCAATAGGCCTTCTGCAGTTACCTTTGTTCTTATGTTCTTATGCCGGTGCAGGAATGCTGAGCGGCTAGCTGGTGACGTCATTGACCATTAGCAATGTCTGTGCAGGGTCACTGAGCCAACGAAATTTGGGGATGCCAGGGACCGGCTTTTTAATTCCTAGGAACAAAAAACTATGATGCTACGACCGGCATAGGAACAAAAAATTCACAAAAACCCATGATGCTACGACCGACATAGGGAAAAAACAGGAAAAACCCCAGATGCTACGACCGGCTTTTTAATCCCCTTGAACATGCCGGTGCAGGAATGCTGAGCGGCTAGCTGGTGACGTCATTGACCATTAGCAATGTCTGTGCAGGGTCACTGAGCCAACGAAATTTGGGGATGCCAGGGACCGGCTTTTTAATCCCTAGGAACAAAAAACTATGATGCTACGACCGGCATAGGAACAAAAAAATTCAGAAAAACCCCTGAAGCTACGACCGACATAGGAAAAAAACAAGAAAAACCCCTGAAGCTACGACCGACATAGGAAAAAAACAGGAAAAACCCCTACGCCTACGACCGGCATAGGAAAAAATGAAAAAAGCCGGTCGTAGCTATCAAAAACCCCTACGCCTACGACCGGCATTGGAAAAAATGAAAAATGCCGGTCGTAGGCGTACTTCCCACTACTGGTATGTTGACGACATTTTTACACAGGTACCTGATGTCAGACATCTGCAGGAGCTGAAGGAGGCGTTTGAGCAGAGTTCCGTGCTGCGTTTCACTTACGAGATGGAAAAGGATGGGAAGCTGCCCTTTCTAGATGTAACAGTTATGGAAAAGAGCGGAGGTTTCCACACTGCAGTCTACACTAAGGAAATGAACATAGGAATGTGCCTAAATGCCAACAGCGACTGCCCAGACAGGTACAAGAGGAGTGTTGTTAACGCATATGTCGACCGTGCTCTCAGCCACAACTCAGAATGGAAGCAAGTCGACGAGGAATTCTGTAGGGTAAGGCAGGTCCTAGTCAAAAACGGCTTCTCCAATGGTTTCGTCAAGACATCATAAGAAGGAAAGTGAAACGCCATGCAACCTCTGAAGAGACAACTAACACAACACCTATACCCCCTATTAGACTATTTTACAGGAACTTCTTTTCCACAGCTCATAAAACGGAGGAAAGGGTCCTGAAAGATATTGTTAATTGAAACGTTATCCCTACAGACAAAAATCAGAGGATACAACTGACGATTTACTATAAAACCAGAAAAACGACCAGCCTACTCATGAGAAACTCTCCAGACACAAAGCAGAACGCTTTAAAAGAGACCAACGTCGTCTATGCCTTCAAATGCCCTCTTGGGGACTGTAAGCTCCTAAAAACCCAGTATATAGGCAAGACAACAACATCTCTTTCTAGGCGTTTAACGATGCATAAACAACAGGGCTCCATTAAGGAACATATAATCTCTTCCCACAACCAAACCATCGCCATAGAAATCCTAGTAAACAACACAGAAATCATCGATAGATACAGCGATAGCAGGCGGCTTGACGTTTGCGAGGCACTACACATTAAAAAGTCAACACCAGCAATCAACAGCCAATTAATGCACAACTATATTCTACCCACCTCAAGACTCTGCTCCAATATAGAAGCATCAAGAAATATGGACCAATAGGCTTTCTACAATCACTTCCATTCAATACCCATTGTTTCGTGTTCTGTCTTGTGTTGATGAATTTAATACCCTATTAACCCTTCAATTGCGCATCGCATCATATGATGCTTTGACCGACTTGCAGTAAATTGCGCATCGCATCATGTGATGCTTTGGAGTACTATGCAAGATTTAAACGGCCCGCGGATACACGGGGTTCACCACACCTTCATCAGGGCTCTTGTAAACAGACGCCATTTTTTTTAAAAATCGTGGGCCAAACTCCAGGGTGTTAGGGGCCTCAGTATTGAGTCAGCTACCAAGCCTGACGCACGCAGCATGAGCTCACAGCACTGCTGTTCAGCTTGTGACCACAGCATCGCCTAAAAATGCCATAATATACTTGTTCATGCTATTATGTAGCGATGATATTATTACAGAAGGCCCCTGACTGTGATAAAACTGACCAGGGTTCTGATAATAGCAGGATTGTGGTGATATTTGGCGCTGTGCGCCATGCAGGGAGGAGTAATGCTGTGGGAGGGAGGATGGTGGCGTTGTCTTTTGAGTGTGTGTGGCTACCTTTTATTGACTGCACTCACCATACCAGCTTAGTGGTTCGCTATGGTGAACACAAATGTAGATACTTATATATAACGAGGCCGAGGCACTACTACCCTAAAAATATTAGAGAAGTTGGTACCTCTCAAATTAGCAGAACGAGAGTGTTTAACAGAACCAACTTCACCTACAGTTTCTGTGGACAACAATTCTGATCCACCTAGCACCCGCCCACCTAGAGCAGCTGCTCAACAATGTAAACGGAAACTACAAGCCTATTATAGCTCTGACTAAGAGCAAATAATTTACCATCCAATTTGAGTAATCATGATGATGCTGTGTTGTGATGTCAAGCAACAAATCAGTTACAAGTCACAATGACCCAAGACATTCACCTCACAGTGGATTCTCGGTTACCTTAGATTGTATGATTTAATCATTAATTTGTTTGTATAGGCTATCAACTATAACATTACTCTATCTAGAGCATCTATGAGTTTACAAAACTTTAAGACTTAGTAACATAACCGTTACACGTCATCGCGACACCAGTCTTTGAGTACATTGTAAGCTTTAGTAGTTATTATCTTTAGATGATTCACAATTCCATGTTTTCATTTAACATGAGTTTCTTTACAAGACTTAAAGTCTTGTCTGTCCTTGACAATTACGGGACATTCGTTATGTGTGTACTAACATACTAACATTAATATTAACTTCGGGATAGGTACGTCAGTACTCAACATTGAACTGCAACCCGAGTCCCCCCTCCCCCCCCCCCCCCCCCCGGAGTTATGTAGGAAATTTCGAATACTAACACACTACCATTGTATTATAATACATCATTATTATATACTAATTACAGTAGTTATTAATTTCTCTAACGGTAGTGTTAATATAAATTAATATTTCTTTATTTGAGCCTATTGCTAATATTCTCACGACATCGAGAGGCAGGATTGCGTCAGATAATGTACATTTAAACATATTTATTACCATTATGCTAGAGAATTGAATGTGGTTCTCTAAAATTATCAGTATTCCGTACAATAATTAACGATGGATAATATAGCTCCCAATAATCCAAAACCGAGAGTTATTAACTGAAATTATTATCAAGTAGCAGTTTTATCTGTTACGTACGAATACTATGGAGGAAATAAAATTTCTCTCCATTTCTCGATTAACACCGTTTGACGAGAATATATTATTTAATTCCCTATAATTGCAACCCAGTTCTCATTAACACATTACATCAGTAATTGCATGGAAAAGAATTATCCGTGATTAGTAATTTTTGTTGTGAATGCGGGAGACGAGTTGAGGGATGGTGGAGACGCCACCATTAGTCGCCATTAAGCCACGAGCGAGAGACGCCAACAATCACATCGTGCGTCCTGGGAGTGTCGATTTCCATCAATACTACGTTAGGCCCTTGCAGTTAATGGGCCTAGGAGCGTGCAATTGCTTTAGTTGCAGTCTGGGATTGCTTCGGTGGACAACCAGCAGGTTAAGTACCCTAATATTTGTTATATCGTGAGATCTCTAGGTATATCATTTTACTGTGCACTGTCCATCATTATGCACGCGACCTCCCCAAACAATAAGTACGTCCATAAGGAATTAAATTTATTCCTTTTATGACATAGTGAGGATATTATATAGTAGGTGTAACCAATTAGTATATTTAGTTGCACCTCCACCTCTCTGTTCACTATTACAGCTAAGCAGCTGAAATCCTTTCTATTATTTCTTTAATTGAGAAAATTATAGATCAGTCGAAGATATTTAGTTTATTTGATTTTAGATATCTAACATAATATGTTAGCCTCATAAAAGTCAAATGAGAATAATTGCTTGATTTATCAACATATAATCTTTTACCATTAATCCATTCATCTAATGTTTCTTAATAGTATTTAGTAGAATTACTAATTTTTATTCGAGGAAGAACCACCCTCGATGAAGCGTACTGGGAGTATATTACTTCTAGTATTAACCCCCAATTTTGTGAAGGACGGAAAGTTTATCCTCGAACATTAATATTATACAGCCCATTAATGTTTAAAGAATAATCTTTAATAGTTTCTTATCCATAGGCACTGGTATTTCAGTCCTTATCATTTAACTTTATCTGTTTCCCTTTTCAGTCAAAATAGGGTGGTCCTTCGATTAATTTAAATTAATCTATTAATTAAATATGAATCAATTATTAGAGAGAAAGCTTTCTTCCCAACACATGCTGGCGCCCTGTAGGCCTCCCACAGTAAAGGAGTTGGGGGGAGGGGGGGGTTGTTGTGCGGTCAGGAGAGGGGGGGGGGATTTCACACATGTGCCACCCAGTGTTTATAGAAAAATTTTTGGGAAAGAAAAACAAAAATTAGCAATCATGTTTAGTGTTAATGGAGCTCACAGTGTGGCAGACTACAAATGTATGATTCATTCACCATTGTGCAGTGATATACTAGGAAATTGTGCCAGTGTTTAAGTGTCGCCCTGAACCCCCTCAAGCTGAGCAGGACCCTGTCATCCCCCACCCCCCTCCCCACCCGCCGGCCTCACCGCACCACTGTACCTCCTGCTACCCCACCACCCAGCCCACCATGCGTCTGAGCATCTCCCACCAACCTATTCACCGCCCACACAGTGCCTGTTGCAGAGATGTGTCACCCTCCACGCACCCAGATATGGCACAGGTCACAGCAAGCATTCAGGTTCTTCCCAAAAGGGAGGGAGACACAAGTACCCACATGAGTGGTGAGAACGAGAGACAGCTAACTACCCCTGCCGCCGCCACCCGTGTCCACCCTCCCTCGCCGCGCCGATGTCACAGCCCGCCCGGGGGATGGAGGGGACTCCCCCAACTAACCAGGAACCCCTCAGCCAAGAACACGGTCCTGGGACCATTGCACCCAGAGGCGCACCCAGAGGGGGAGCCGGACCCAGAGGAACGTGTCGGGTTTGTGACGAATCTCACAGCCTTAGAAACGATGGAACCCTACGTCAACACAACGGCTGTGAGGGTTCATGGACGGAACCTTTAGAGAGAGAAGGCCCACAGGTCCCCCCGGCACACCCACACATCCCAGCAAACTTCATGTCATCAGATGACCTCCTGGGGGCCATCAAAGCATCCACCATCAGAACTCTTCCCCACATTCCTAAAGCAGTGCGCCTATTTGCAGCAGGGAAATATATAGACCTTCAAAGGAAAGTGAATGAACGGTCTGAAAATCTTAATGCAGCAGCCACCATCAGAGTATGGCATAATTTGCTCCTGTTTGGCAATATTTGCTTAGGTGTACCTGCATGAGGAGGCAAGTCACTAGCCTCATCAGTCACTAGGGCAATAAACAATTCCCCCAGAGCTGACAACTTGATCCTCATCCCTCCTCAACGCAAAAACCGTCGTGGCAGACCCAAGAGTTCCAATGACAATTTTATGCTTGGAACACAAGTGACCAAAAAAATTGAAGAGGGCAACACAGTAGGGGCAATTAGGTTACTGATCACCCCTAGAAATATTGCAACTGCCGACTCACTGAGAGAGAAGCACCCTCCTAGAGTACCATGGGAACCCACTGCTCGGGACACAAATGCCCCAGACATGGGACCTCTATTCCTCCAAGCGTCAGAGGTATACAAAGCCATAATGTCATTTCTGCCAGGCTCAGCAGGGGGATACACTGGAGTAATACCTCAGCACCTCAAGGAGATGGTAAACCCAGTTCTCGGTGAAGTTGCCGAGACACTATTGTCAGAGGTCACGAAGTTTGTTAACGACTGCCTCTCTGGACTAGTCCCAGATACAATTAAACCCTTCTTCTTCGGAGCATCCCTTTGTGCCATTAAGAAGAAGGATGGTGGAGTCAGACCCATTGCCGTGTGTAACACACTTCGGCGCCTTGTTGCTAGGGCAGCTGTCAGAAAAATTAGCATAGACGCTGCAACGATGCTTCGACCCCATCAACTAGGTTTTGGTGTCCCCAATGGCTGTGAAGCAGCAGCTCATGCAGCGCGAGCCTATATTAAGCACCTCCCAGAAAATAAGGCATTAATTAAATTTGACTTCAAAAATGCCTTCAACCAGGTAAAAAGGGATGTGGTACTGGAAGTAGTTCGAACAAGCTTTCCTTCTCTACTTCCCTTCGTTTCAGCAGGGTACAGTAGGGAATCAACACTGTTGTTTGGGGAACATGAAGTTGTTTCTGCAGAAGGTGTCCAGCAGGGAGACCCACTTGCCCCTTTCCTTTTCTGCATGGCAGCTTAAGAGGTCACAAGCAGGTTGTCCAGCGAATTCAACATCTGGTTCCTGGACGATGGCACCCTGGCAGGGACACAGGAATCCCTGCTAGGAGATCTTCAGCTATTGAAATCTAGGGGATGAGGAGTTAGGCCTTACACTAAGCCCACCAAAGTGTGAAATCATCTCATCCAGCCAACCATTCATAGATGCAGTACGAACCTTATTGCCAGGAGACCCAGTGATCGCTCCCACCGACAGTGTGCTGCTAGGGGCACCTCTGGGCTCGAACGCCATTGAGGTAGTCCTCGAAGAAAAGCTGAAAGACCTGAGGAGGATGTAGGCGAGAATAGGGGCTTTGGACGCTCTCGATGCTTTGTACCTTCTTACAAGGTGCCTGTCTTTGCCCAGACTTACCTATTTCCTCAGATGTGCTCTTTCCTTTGACAGCCCAAAATTAACGGAATACGACTCACTCCTAAAGTCAGTAACTATGAAAGTGTTAAACTTTTCCCTGCAAGATAACCAGTGGGACCAAGCAACGCTCCCAGTTAGACTCGGGGGAATAGGTATCGCAAGGCAACGCATTTAGCATTGCCGGGATTTTTATCCTCGACCAGTGCTACAAATGAATTACTGAAAGAAATACTACCGGAATACCTACGGAACTTCACTGGGATTCGTGACCCCAAATTTGTGAAAGGAGCTGGTCAGTGGGACACTCTTGCTAATTCACATACTCGATCAACTTTTCGAAACGACGGCAAACAGGCCAAATGGGATAGCCCCATAGTGGAAAATATCGCCAAAGCATTGTTGGAGGCAGTTTTGGAGAAGGACAGAGCGCGTCTCCTAACTGTGCAAGCCCCACATACCGGGGACTTCCTGTTGGCAGTCCCTAATTCCGCCTTGGGCACCCGCCTGAACCATCGGGCCTTAAGTATTGGTATTGCCCTGCGCCTTGCCGCCCCTATCTCCACCGAACACCGGTGTATTTGCGGCCATGCACCGGCAGACCAATATGGCAGTCATGGTCTCATCTGTCGTAAGACACAGGGAAAGATTGCCAGACATGAAGCAGTCAATGACATTATCAAGAGAAGTTGGGCTACAGCTGGGTGTCCAGCACAAAGGGAACCTCAGTTGTGCAGACCGGACAACAGGCAAAAACGCCCAGATGGAGTCACCCTGCAGCCGTGGAGTTACTGTAAACAGGTCGTATGGGATTACACATGTGCTTCCACATTGGCTGATACCTATCTACGTTACAGTTCAGCGGAGGGAGGTGGGGCAGCCACCATCAGAGAGACCCAGAAAATCAACAAGTACAGAGACTTAGAACGTTGTTACAGGTTCGTGCCAATAGGCTCTGAGACTCTGGGCGACTGGGGGTAAATGTGCACTTAAGTTCCTAAAGGAGGTGGGTGAGGAACTCATTGGGAAAACTAGAGACACACGAGCGGCCAGTTTCCTATTCCAGTGCCTCAGTGTTGCAGTTCAGAGAGGAAATGCATGCTGTATCCTGGGTACGCACCCATCCTCCAAGGAGCTGGACAAGGTCTTCGAACGCGGATTGTTATATTCTTATATATATGTGTGTATTATCTGTAAACTGTAGCATTGCAATAAAATAAAAGAAAGGAAAACAAAACAAAACATACAAAAAAAATAATAGGGGTGGTAGGAGAAGAAAAGATTAAAGTGTTCAGTGAGAATCCACAAGATCTTCTCTGAAAGCTCTTTGTTTTCTTCTTCGAGGATGTGGGTCCCTGCAATTGCCCCAGAGGTGGTACCCCTATATATATACATACACATGTATATATACATGTGTATTGTTAAGGCCCTCTCGGGACGCAACGGGGTCCTTACTCTGATGTTGTTAGAGGAAGATATATGTGTCCGTTCCCAAGCCAGTAGTGGCTATCAAGGGATGAGATCCGTGACGCAAGTAACTTAAAAGGGAGTAGGGAAAGAAAGTTAAGAACTTAATATTATAATTTTCACCATCACCGATTAAATATATAAAATAAAAGAGTGCACAAGGGGGAGGGGTATTAACACTTTACAAGGGGATTAATCCACAATCAATGTCTTCTGCTGAAGACGCTGGTGCCATAACTCTCGGTGCCGAGTCCTTGGTGCTTTCTTCGTGGCCTCACAACGAATTCTCCAAAGAAGTTGAGCCTACCCTGGCCACAGGTCAGCCAAAACACAGGTCCTCTGGGGGCACCGCCGTGGAGGCCGTCAACCACACGTCCAGCTGGTCTGCTGGCAGGTTCTGAGCCAACAAGGCTGGTACGGCCACTCCACGAACGATAAAAGGGAAACGCCCTAGACAGGAGCCTCGTGTGACACCACAAATCACTCTCCTGTCTTCAGTACCCCAGTGGATGATCGTCTCCAACAGTCGGTCCCGGGTAAATCCTTTTACTGCCACTCCACTGGCAGGCTTAACGCACCACAGTGTTCTTCCGGGGGGACGACGTCACAACAGCTGCAGCAAGGTTCAAGGTATGGAGACTGGCTGCCTCGGGTAGACTGACTCCACTTCCCTCACAGCAGTCCCAGGTCGGCTCTGTAAGCAGACACGTCATCAATAACTGGGACACTAAAACACCTCACTTACGGGCTCGGGCACAAACACCTGACGTATCCAGTCCATAGATGGCGCTGTCGTCGGAGCACCACCTCACCAGAAGTCAGGAGCGGCTGTGTTGTGAGCTGCACAGGACTGGAAACTGGCCCTTGTGGCTGGTACACCTGGTCCTCACCAGGTGTCGTCGTCCGTTTGGCGGGGGTTTCGGGAGCTGAGCCACAGATGGCGTGGTCGTTACTGCTCCGTGTTCGGACGCTGGATCCGGGTTCGTAACATGTATATATATATATTGTGACGATAATCTCCTTCAAGAGATTGAGCCTGCTCTTCCCTCCATAATTACGTAGTTGAAATTATATAAAACTACTATGGAAGAAATGTCCAACAACGACAACAACACGAGCAAGGCTTGCCAGAGCGCAAAACGTTGCAGCCAGAGACACCTGTTCGGACTCAAACCGCCAAACTACCCGTTGATTGCTACCGGCCCCGCTGATTGGTCGCCGGTCTGGCTGCACCTGCACTCGCCCCCCCATACTACTTGATGTCTAGGGTCACCACGACCTCAGACCTCAGAATGTTCAGTGCTTTCGTGGTTATCACTCCTCCCAGCTAGACGTTAGCGTGTACTGAGAGAGGTGGTAGCTTAAAGCCAATATTCCAGCACCTCCCATTTAATTTTGTGTTGCACTTCCTGTTATTTTATCTTAACGTAACTTTTCATTGTGTCATTTAAGTATTCTTATTATTTTGATTGATTGATTTTATTATACGAATTTGTTTGTGCATTTTTTCATGTTTTGATTTATTTAACGTAATTAAAATTTCATTGTTAAAATTTACTTGTGTTTTGTGTGTCTTCTCCTTACCTTACCACAGACGAAGTTCCAGTTTTTTCTTTTTTTTTATAACTATGTGACGAGGCCATACCCCTAGCCTTAAACAGCCGAACACCAACGCGTTACCGTCACAAGTTATATGGGGGCCTGTCCTAGGAGCTTCACTCAGGTACTGGTGCCAAGTGGTAATTTATGGTAAGCGTATTTAACTTTGTTAACGTAGCTTTACTATTTTTCATATTCAATTTCATTTTTTATAAGGTGCGGTGTATTGTGCATTACGAGAGTAACATATAGTGAAGGTGAGACAACTTTGGATTACGTGGTGACTGTAGGCCGCAGTCATACTCTTAATTGGTCATCTCTCCCTCCGTGTTATTACTCGTGTTTACCATCTATGTCCCTTGAACATTTCTCATTTTGACAGATCATCATATTGGTACCCTGGTACTTTGGTCTGCCCCGGGTCAAGAGTACCCAATCTTCTGCAATCTGACTGTAGGAGGACAAAGAGGGCCATAGTTCCTCTAGCTCGAACTTTAGTTGCTGAATTGGGACCTCAGCAGCAGTTCTCGTCACCAGTTGACACCTCGCACCCCTACACGTCAGTCAGAGATGATGATACATACAACGGTAGGGAATTAGCTTATTTTTTCAGAGCACAAAAGTTCGCTAATTCTGTAAGTATCATATTAAATTCAGCAGGAAAAACTTGCTTTATGTCCTATAGAGACTCGGCAAGGTATGCCTACATCCTTGGACTACCAATTTTACTTTTGAAGCATTTAACTGTTTCATTTGTTTTCGAAACTCTGTTTCATTTGTTAGTAGGATTTTCTTGCCCTTATTCTCTTACATGAGTACCGGGTACAAGATTTCCTGCGCCCTTGATTTAATTTAATCATTTAACATCTTTTACTTAACTTTAATTGTTAAAGATCTCACAGGATAGGTACCAGTTGCCACGTTGTCCTGTTTCTGACATTCACTATTGAATATTCGTGTACCTTTATTTGCTAATTTCACCATGTTTCGTCTCCAAGCTTTCCGTACAAATCCAGCAGGTGAAATAGGGACTTTAAGTCGTGCCAAGAGGACTGAATTACAAACTCTTGCACATGAGTATCAACTAGAAGTTCCCTACCAAGCCAACAAAAATGACCTACACAACCTGTTGCTGGATTACTATTTAGAGCAAGGTAAGATAGACTCTGAAACTCATGAAACTTACTATATTGCAGGAAAAACTGATTTGGCAATGATGAAACTCCAATTGGAACTGGCCAAGATTGAACGTGAGCAGCAAAGGGAAGCCCGCGAACAGCAGAGGGAAGCAGCTGCTTTGAGGAGGGAAGAACAAGAACGAGAAATCACCCTCAGAGAACGTGAAGCTGCTTTGAGGAGAGAAGAACACGAACGTGAGTTCACATTACTCCGTGAACGTGAACGAGTACAGCTTGAAACACTCCAGGAGCGGGAACGCTTACAGCTCGAAACCAAACAACGCGAGTTAGAGATACAACGCGAACATGACAAGCAACAAGCGACTCTGGCTCTAGAGTGTCGTCAACGCGAAATCGCCTTGGAAACTTCACACTTCACTCAACGCCAGCAAGCTACTGCCAATCTTCCCGTCAGTTTTAATATATCACATGCAAGTAAGTTAATGCCATCCTTTGTAGAAGCAGAAGTTGATGTGTTCTTTACCACCTTTGAAACCCTTGCTAATCAACTCAGTTGGCCTGTCGACCAATGGGCCACACTTCTCAGAGTCCATCTTACAGGTAGAGCTGCAGTCACACTCAGTACTTTGGCGTCTGAGAATGACTACTACACTCTGAAACAAGCAGTGTTGGACGCCTACCTACTTTCCACCGAAAGTTATAGAAGGAAATTCCGTGACCACCTGAAGGCAAGTACCACTACCTTCCTCGAGTTTGCTAACACGAAACGGAGGTATTTCATGAAATGGCTGGAAGCAGCACATGTCTCTACTTTTACAGAACTCGTCAACCTGATGCTTGTTGAAGAATTCTTGAGACGTGTGCCACCTCCTGTCCGCCTCTACTTAGCAGATAAAGAAGAAACCGACTACCTGAAGTGTGCTAAGTCGGCTGACACTTACAGCCTCATCCACCGGCTGACACCCGAACCATCCTCCAGTAAGAAGTCGTGGTACAGTTACGAGAAGGTGAGCCCCGATCAAGCTGGTTCACAACTGTACTGCAAGTATTGTAGACTCTATGGACATACCATAGACAAGTGTGGTAAGTCTCAATACAAGGGAACCACTGACCAACAAAGACCCAAACCAACTCCCCCTAAGTCCGGTAAGCCTGTGATGAATGTTGGTGTTGATGTTAATGATCTTTCTCTTTTCAGTAACCACCTGTATACTGGAACTGTCTCTGCCAACGGTTCAAATCCGGAGGGACGTTTCAAATTGAAGATCTTGAGGGACACAGCGGCTCTACAATCGATCATCTTGAAGTCGGCTGTGCCCAACATCGTCTACACCGGAGAAACTGTCTTCATCACTGACCTCACTGCTACCACTCCATACCCTCTCGCCAGAGTCCACCTGGATTGTCCCTACGTGAACGGGGAAGTCCAAGTCGCCGTCAGGGAAAAGCCTTTTCCCATGCCTGGAGTGCAACTTCTCCTAGGCAACGACTTGGCAGAAGACCTGCAACCGACCAACCTGATCGTCATGGACAAACCCCAGGTGTGTAACTCTGTGCCAATAAACCCTATTCTAGAGTATGTTCCAGCAGAGGTTCAAGAGAGTGATGAAGTTTCTCCTCCGGTTCTCGTGACCACCCGTGCACAAGCCGCACGTCCACAGCCAGCTGACTCTACTGCTACCGCTGTCCCTCAAGACCCTCAGAAACTACCCCCGCATCTGACCAAGTTGGAGTTCCGTAAGTTGCAGAGGGAAGATCTTACTTTAACACCATTGTTTTTCCAGGATGAGACTCAACCCGACAGTATTCCTGGGTTCTTCCTAGAGAACGACTTGCTCTACCGCAGATATAGACCCAGTAAACTGAAGGAGGAGGACGATTGGGCCAACATCGAACAACTTGTGATTCCCACCAGCCTGCGGCCCACTATTCTACACCTGGCCCACGGAGCATTCTCCCACTACGGCTTCAACAAGACTTACCATGGGATTCGTCAAGACTACTACTGGCCAGGTATGGTAAATAACGTCAAACAGTACATAAAACAGTGTCATACATGTCAGATGGCAGGCAAACCGAACGTCTCCATTCCCAGAGCACCACTGATTCCCATACAGGTGCCTGCGGAACCTTTCCACAGACTCATAATAGACTGTGTTGGTCCTTTACCTCGGACCAGTTCAGGTAACGCCTACATCCTAACCATCCTGTGTCCTACCACCAGATTTCCCATAGCAGTTCCAGTGAAGAACATCACGGCTGCTACGGTTATAAAACATCTATTGAAGATCTTTACTCAATACGGATTTCCCAGGGAGATTCAAAGTGACTGTGGTACCAACTTCACCAGTGATCTCTTCAAAAGGACACTGGAGGAGTTCAACATCAAACAGGTATTGTCCAGCCCCTATCATCCTGCTTCACAGGGTTCTCTTGAACGTAGTCATCAGACCATCAAAGCACTCTTGAAAAAGTTTTGTAGTGAAACCTCGAAGGATTGGGATAAGCAGATTGACCTTATAATGTGTATTTTCAGAAGTCTCCCCAATGAGTCCCTAGGAGTATCTCCTTATGAGATGCTCTACGGCCGTAAGTGCCGTACTCCCCTAAAGGCTTTCAAAGACTCACTCAGAGATGCCACCTTCAGTGAGCATCAGAATGTGCCCCAGTTTCTTCAAAACCTTCAACACATTCTAGAGAGAGTCCACCGCTTTGCCCATGATAATCTATTGAAAGCCCAGGTGAGAATGAAGACTCATTACGACCAGACCAGCAAAGTAAGAAAATTCAAGCCGGGAGACTTCGTCCTTGCCAATTTCCCTATCCCAGGTTCACCTTTACAAAACAGGTTTTCAGGACCCTACTGCGTCAAAGAGTGCAGGAATAATAACAACTACGTGATAGAGACTCCAGATAGGCGGCGGAAGACCCAGCTGTGCCACGTCAACCTCCTGAAGCAATATAATGGTACTCCTCCCACTGTCTTGACTAATTGTTCTACCTTCACAGAACCCTACATCCACAGTGAGACCTTCCCAGCTTCTCCTCCCGAAAGCACTGACAAGGAGTCGGCGCTTTCTAATTCCGAAATCCTTAATGATCTTCCCAAATGCTTTCAGGATAATAATCGTGCTCCTTTGCCCTCTTCTAATTCCACTCTCACCTCGTCAGATAAACCCTTCATCCTCCATGTCGACGCTAGGGGTACCGACGTTGGTGGTGTCGTGATGCAACAACGAGGCGAGAAGAATACACCTGTCAGCGACTACTGCTACAAGGATCTACGGAACAATTGGCAAGGAGCTACTCTTCCTCATCCTGAAGCTTCAGCACTTCACTCCACCCCTGAAAAGTGCTCGGTCCACCATCAACACGGACCACACCACCCTACACCTCCTGCAGCACGCCCCCTTCTCATCTCAACGTCTTCTACTATGGGCTTGCTACCTGCAGAAATTCAACCTGGAGACACGCTATACCAAGAGTCTGACAACATCTTAGCCCATGATCTCTCCAGAGTTTATGAAGTAGAAGCGACTCCATCCATTACTCCACCACATAACGACGTACTTCTTCCAGAACCGCAGGCTTCGGGGGAGAGTTGTGACGATAATCTCCTTCAAGAGATTGAGCCTGCTCTTCCCTCCATAATTACGTAGTTGAAATTATATAAAACTACTATGGAAGAAATGTCCAACAACGACAACAACACGAGCAAGGCTTGCCAGAGCGCAAAACGTTGCAGCCAGAGACACCTGTTCGGACTCAAACCGCCAAACTACCCGTTGATTGCTACCAGCCCCGCTGATTGGTCGCCGGTCTGGCTGCACCTGCACTCGCCCCCCCATACTACTTGATGTCTGGGGTCACCACGACCTCAGACCTCAGAATGTTCAGTGCTTCCGTGGTTATCACTCCTCCCAGCTAGACGTTAGCGTGTACTGAGAGAGGTGGTAGCTTAAAGCCAATATTCCAGCACCTCCCATTTAATTTTGTGTTGCACTTCCTGTTATTTTATCTTAACGTAACTTTTCATTGTGTCATTTAAGTATTCTTATTATTTTGATTGATTGATTTTATTATACGAATTTGTTTGTGCATTTTTTCATGTTTTGATTTATTTAACGTAATTAAAATTTCATTGTTAAAATTTACTTGTGTTTTGTGTGTCTTCTCCTTACCTTACCACAGACGAAGTTCCAGTTTTTTCTTTTTTTTTTATAACTATGTGACGAGGCCATACCCCTAGCCTTAAACAGCCGAACACCAACGCGTTACCGTCACAATATATATATATATATATATATATATATATATATATATATATATATATATATATATATATATATATATATATATATATATATATGTATATATATATATATATATATATATATATATATATATATATAATATATATATATATATATATATATATATATATATATATATATATATATATATATATATATATATATATATAAGTCGTACCTAGTAGCCAGAACGCACTTCTCAGCCTACTATGCAATGCCCAATTTGCCTAATAAGCCAAGTTTTCATGAATTAATTGTTTTTCGACAACCTAACCTACCTAACTTAACCTAACCTAACTTTTATGGCTATCTAACCTAACCTAACCTATAAAGATAGGTTAGGTTAGGTTAGGTACGGTTGATTTGGTTTGGTCAAATAACAACGTTAATTTTAACTCCATTAAAATAAAATTGACCTCATACATAATGAAATGGGTAGCTTTATCATTTCATAAGAAATAAATAAGAGAAAATATATTAATTCACGAAAACTTGGCTTATTAGGCAAATCGGGTCTTGCATAGTAGGCTGACAAGTGCGTTCTGGCTACTAGGTACGACATATATATATATATATATATATATATATATGTATATATATATATATATATATATATATATATATATATATATATATATATATATATATATATATATATATATATATATATATATATATATATATATATATGTCGTACCTAGTAGCCAGAACGCACTTCTGAGCTTACTATGCAAGGCCTGATTTGCCTAATAAGCCAAGTTTTTATGAATTAATATATTTTCTCTATTTTTTTTCTTATTAAATGATAAAGCTACCCATTTCATTATGTATGAGGTCAATTTTTTATTATTGGAGTTAAAATTAACGTAGATATATGACCGAACCTAACCAACCCTACCTAACCTAACCTAACCTATCTTTATAGGTTAGGTTAGGTTAGGTAGCCGAAAAAGTTAGGTTAGGTTAGGTTAGGTAGGTTAGGTAGTCGAAAAACAATTAATTCATGAAAACTTGGCTTATTAGGCAAATCGGGCCTTGCATAGTAGGCATAGAAGTGCGTTCTGGCTACTAGGTACGACATATATATATATATATATATATATATATATATATATATATATATATATATATATATATATGTCGTACCTAGTAGCCAGAACGCACTTCTCAGCCTACTATGCAAGGCCCAATTTGCCTAATAAGCCAAGTTTTCCTGAATTAATATATTTTCTCTCATTTTTTTCATATGAAATGATAAAGCTACCCATTTCATTATGTATGAGGTCAATTTTTTTTATTGGAGTTAAAATTAACGTTGATATATGACCGAACCTAACTAACCCTACCTAGCCTATCTTTATAGGCTAGGTTAGGTTAGGTAGCCGAGAAAGCTAGGTTAGGTTAGGTAGGTTAGGTAGTCGAAAAACAATTATTTCATGAATAATTGTTTTTCGACTACCTAACCTACCTAACCTAACCTAACCTAGCTTTCTCGGCTACCTAACCTAACCTAGCCTATAAAGATAGGTTAGGTAGGGTTGGTTAGTTTCGGTCATATATCTACGTTAATTTTAACTCCAATAAAAAAAATTGACCTCATACATAATGAAATGAGTAGCTTTATCATTTCATAAGAAAAAAATTAGATAAAATATATTAATTCATGAAAACTTGGCTTATTAGGCAAATCGGGCCTTGCATTGTAGGCCGAGAAGTGCATTCTGGCTACTAGGTACGACATATATATATATATATATATATATATATATATATATATATATATATATATATATATATATATATATATATATATATATATATATATATATATATATATATATATGTCGTACCTAGTAGCCAGAACTCACTTCTCAGCCTACTATTCAAGGCCCGATTTGCCTAATAAGCCAAGTTTTCATGAATTAATATATTTTATCTAATATATATAATTTATATATATATATATATATATATATATATATATATATATATATATATATATATATATATGTCGTACCTAATAGCCAGAACGCACTTCTCAGCCTACTATTCAAGGCCCGATTTGCCTAATAAGCCAAGTTTTCATGAATTAATGTTTTTTCGTCTACCTAATATATTTAATATAATATATTTTTATCTAATATATATAATTTATATATATATATATATATATATATATATATATATATATATATATATATATATATATATATATATGTCGTACCTAATAGCCAGAACGCACTTCTCAGCCTACTATTCAAGGCCCGATTTGCCTAATAAGCCAAGTTTTCATGAATTAATGTTTTTTCGTCTACCTAACCTACCTAACCTAACCTAGCTTTTTTTGGCTACCTAACCTAACCTTACCTATAAATATAGGTTAGGTTAGGTTAGGTAGGGTTGGATAGGTTCGGTCATATATCTACGTTAATTTTAACTCCAATAAAAAAAATTGACCTCATACATAGAGAAAAGGGTTGCTTTATCATTTCATAAGAAAAAAATTATAGTAAATATATTAATTCAGGAAAACTTGGCTTATTAGGCAAATCGGGCCTTGCATTGTAGGCCGAGAAGTGCATTCTGGCTACTAGGTACGACATATATATATATATATATATATATATATATATATATATATATATATATATATATATATATATATATATATATATATATATATGTCGTACCTAGTAGCCAGAACTCACTTCTCAGCCTACTATTCAAGGCCCGATTTGCCTAATAAGCCAAGTTTTCCTGAATTAATATATTTACTATAATTTTTTTCTTATGAAATGATAAAGCAACCCTTTTCTCTATGTATGAGGTCAATTTTTTTTTATTGGAGTTAAAATTAACGTAGATATATGACCGAACCTATCCAACCCTACCTAACCTAACCTAACCTATATTTATAGGTAAGGTTAGGTTAGGTAGCCAAAAAAAGCTAGGTTAGGTTAGGTAGGTTAGGTAGACGAAAAAACATTAATTCATGAAAACTTGGCTTATTAGGCAAATCGGCCCTTGAATAGTAGGCTGAGAAGTGCGTTCTGGCTATTAGGTACGACATATATATATATATATATATATATATATATATATATATATATATATATATATATATGTATTTATATATATATATATGTATTTATATATATATATATATATATATATATATATATATATATATATATATATATATATATATATATATATATATATATATATATATATATATATATATGTATATATATATATGTATTTATATATATATATATATATATATATATATATATATATATATATATATATATATATATATATATATATATATATATATATATATATATATATATATATATATATATATATATATATATATATATATATATATATATATATATATATATATATATTGGTGTATACTGGCAGCAGGTTTTCTTTCAAACATGTTTCATTGAATATGACCGCATATTCTGTATTTATTATTTTCTGGTTTAGGGCTTCTATCTTTCTAACTATTTTCTTAGCATCAGGGCTTAATTGGAATAGAAGTTCTCCAAAACTCATTTTCGTACTTTTAAGGTGAAGAAAAGAAGTGATTTACTATAGAGTGTATTACACTTATTTGTATAATTTGCACGACGTTTCGAACCTCCATGGTTCATTCTCAAGTGAACAGATCTTACAATACTAGTTGATTTTATACCCGCATTAGGTCAGGTGATAATACAATGAAGGTGAAAAACATGGGGGGATACATAAGGGATAAACATAGGGGCTGCAGAAGGCTTATTGGCCCATACGAGGCATCTCCTATCTAAACACAAAGATTAATCCAGTGTAATTGGCCTGTTATGTTGGACATTGTCTTCTCATTGTCATCGATGCCAACACAGAAGTTTCGTAAAACTTATTACATTTTCAAAGACTTTAGTTTACAAACAACTGAAACTGAATAGAGCTTACACATCTTCGAGGTTTATATCTACATTTGGGTGAGGTGGATGAGGTGAAAAACGAACTTTCAACAATGGGTATTAAATTCAAACACAAGAGAGAACCCGAAACAATGGGTATTGAATGGAAGTAATTGTTGAAAGCCTATTGGTCCATATTTCTTGATGCTTCTATATTGGAGTGGAGTCTTGAAGTGGGTAGAATATAATTGTGCATTATTTGGCTGTTGATTGAATGGTGTTGACTTCTTGATGTGTAGTGCCTCGCAGACGTCAAGCCGCCTGCTATCGCTGTATCTATCAATGATTTCTGTGTTGTTTGCTAAGATTTCTCTGGTGATGGTTTGTTTGTGGGAAGAGATTATATGTTCCTTAATGGATCCCTGTTGCTTATGCATCGTTAAACGCCTGGAAAGAGATGTTGTTGTCTTGCCTATATACTGTTTTTTTTTTATTTTTTTTTTTTGAGTCCCCAAGAGGGCATTTGAAGGCATAGACGACGTTGGTCTCTTTTAAAGCGTTCTGCTTTGTGTCTGGAGAGTTTCTCATGAGTAGGCTGGCCGTTTTTCTGGTTTTATAGTAAATCGTCAGTTGTATCTTCTGATTTTTGTCTGTAGGGATAACCTTTCTACTGACAATATCTTTCAGGACCCTTTCCTCCGTTTTATGGGCTGTGGAAAAGAAGTTCCTGTAAAATAGTCTAATAGGGGGTATAGGTGTAGTGTTAGTTGTCTCTTCAGAGGTTGCATGGCGTTTCACTTTCCTTCTTATGATGTCTTCCACGAAACCATTGGAGAAGCCGTTGTTGACTAGGACCTGCCTTACCCTACAGAGTTCTTCGTCGACTTGCTTCCATTCTGAGCTGTGGCTGAGGGCACGGTCGACATAAGCGTTAAAAACACTCCTCTTGTACCTGTCCGGGCTGTCATTGTTGGTATTCAGGCACATTCCTATGTTTGTTATACATTCCTATGTATAACACAGCGATAGCAGGCAGCTTGACGTCTGCGAGGCACTACACATCAAGAAGTCAACACCAGCAATCAACAGCCAATTAATGCACAACTATATTCTACCCACTTCAAGACTCCGCTCCAATATAGAAGCATCAAGAAATATGGACCAATAGGCTTTCTACAATTACTTCCATTCAATACCCATTGTTTCGTGTTCTGTCTAGTGTTGGAATTTAATACCCATTGAATACCCATTGTTGAAAGTTCGTTTTTCACCTCATCCACCTCACCCAAATGTAGATATAAACCTCGAAGATGTGTAAAGCTCTGAAGATGTGTAAAAATGAAGAGTTTTCCCTATGAATAAGCACATCTAAGAATGGCAAACATTTATCAATTTCAGTCTCCATAGTAAATTTTATGGAGGTGACTTGGTCATTAAGTTTGGCTACAAATTCGTCTGTGTTTACATCTGAAGGCCAAATGCACAAGATATCATCAACATATCTTATTCATAGGGAAAACTCTTCATTAAAGTTTAGTGTTTACAGAAAACCTACGAACAATTTATCTTATGTTCATTATTTTTCAGGGCATAAATACAATGTAAAAAAGTCAATTTTTTCTTCAGTGTATTTAAGAGCTCTTCGAGTTGTGAGTCCAGAATTCTTAGATGAAGAATTTAAGAATATTGATTCGATTGGTCTTAAGCTTTGTTACCCACTGAATTTTTTGGAAGTTTGTCGTAACAAAGCTCGTCGTACATATTATAATAATGTATGCAGTGAAAGGACTCGCCCAAAGAATGTGTTATGTTTACCATATTTCTCTGGGTTTGAGAATATTGTCAAGGCCTTGAAACTTTTTAATATAGATGTAATGTTTAGCTACGAAAACACTGTTGGTAAGCTATTAGTAAGGAACAGCCCTCGTAGTGATAATTGCGTCATTTATAAAATACCTTGTAAGGAATGTAATAAGTTCTATGTCGGGCAAACATCTAAAGATTTAAAATGTAGAATATCGCAACATAAATACTCTGTAAGACATGGCCAATTATCTAATGCTTTGTTTGTGCATTTGTCAGAAAAAGCTCACCAAATTGATTGGGAGAGTGCGTCTTCAATAACAAATTGTAAAAGCACCTATAACAGAAACATAATTGAATCCGCTTTGATACAGATCACCAAAGAAAGTAATTTGAATATTAGCAGTGGTCTATATAACTTAGATCCATTTCTAATAGATCAGCTAAAGGGCGATTTAAGTAGAATCATTGAAAAACATTTGTCTCACTAATTTATTGTATATATTTACCTCTTTATGTTATAATTACCTATGCATTATGCTTGTATGTCTGCTGTATCAGATGGGCCATTGGGCTACATCGGATGGGCCAATTGGGTGCATCTGATGGGCCAATGGGCCTTCTGCGTTGTCCAAGTATTGTACCTCACCTTACTTCACCACTCTCTCCTGCCTATTTATACCCATCACTCGATCTGTAAAATGACCTTCTGAAGATGTATTTAATATACGAAAATACTTAAGGAAATTTCCTGTTTCATTTTTCCTCCGTGGTCAAATATATATATATATTTATATATATTTATATATATATAAATATATATATATATATATTTATATATATATATATATATATATATATATATATATATATATATATATATATATATAATATATATATATATATAATATATATATATATATATATATATATATATACACACACATATATATATATATACATATATATATATGTATATATGTATATATATATATACATATATATACATATATATATGTATATATGTATATATATATATATATATATATATATATATATATATATATATATATATATATATATATATATATATATATATATATATATATATATATATATATATATATATATATATATATATATATATTATTAAATATGACCGAAAAAGAAAGATTAACAATTCTAACACGAATTTTCTCAATATTTCTTATATTTCTTTTCACTGTTGATGGTAACTGAAAAATCAATTCTCCAAAATTCATTTTTATTTCAAGTCTGACACTTCAATACGTTTCGTAATAACTTATTACATTTTCAAAGACTTTAGTTTACACACACACAACTATAACTAAATAGAGTTTAAACAGCTTCAATTTTATACCTGTATTTGGGTGAGGTGATATGTTACAATAGTTTTGGATGAGGTGAAAACAAGCTTTCAACACAAGACAGAACACGAAACAATGGGTATAATATTTTATACCCATTGTATGGGTATAATATTTTATACCCATTGTAGTAGTAGTTTCTACTGTTGTTGGAGTAGTTTCCTTAGGAAACTACTCCAAGCTTGTACTAAAGAGGCACCCTTCTTGAGCCTGGATGGGCACATGTATAAGCAAGTAGATGGGGTCGCCATGGGTTCTCCCTTAGGTGTCCAGTTTGCGAACTTCTACATAGATACCATCGAACAAAAGGTCTTAGTCGACATGAACTTGAAACCGGCCATATACTGCAGGTATGTTAACGACATTTTTACACAGGTACCTGATGTCAGACATCTGCAGGAGCTGAAGGAGGCATTTGAGCAGAGTTCCGTGCTGCGTTTCACTTACGAGATGGAAAAGGATGGGAAGCTGCCCTTTCTAAATGTAACAGTCATGGAAAAGGGCGGAGGTTTCCACACTGCAGTCTACACTAAGGAAACAAACATAGGAATGTGCCTAAATGCCAACAGCGACTGCCCAGACAGGTACAAGAGGAGTGTTGTTAACGCATATGTCGACCGTGCTCTCAGCCACAGCTCAGAATGGAAGCAAGTCGACGAAGAACTCTGTAGGGTAAGGCAGGTCCTAGTCAATAACGGCTTCTCCAATGGTTTCGTCGAAGACATCATAAGAAGGAAAGTGAAAAGCCATGCAACCTCTGAAGAGACAACTAACACAACACCTATACCCCCTATTAGACTATTTTACAGGAACTTCTTTTCCACAGCTCATAAAATGGAGGAAAGGGTCCTGATAGATATTGTTAATAGAAATGTTATCCCTACAGACAAAAATCAGAGGATACAACTGACGATTTACCATAAAACCAGAAAAACAGCCAGCCTACTCATGAGAAACTCTCCAGACACAAAACAGAATGCTTTAAAAGAGACTAACGTCGTCTATGCCTTCAAATGCCCACTTGGGGACTGTAAGCTCCAAAAAACCCAGTATATAGGCAAGACAACAACATCTCTTTCTAGGCGTTTAACGATGCATAAGCAACAGGGCTCCATTAAGGAACATATAATCTCTTCCCACAACCAAACCATCGCCAGAGAAATCCTAGTAAACAACACAGAAATCATCGATAGATACAGCGATAGCAGGCGGCTTGACGTTTGCGAGGCACTACACATCAAGAAGTCAACACCAGCAATCAACAGCCAATTATTGCACAACTATATTCTACCCACCTCAAGACTCCGCTCCAATATAGAAGCATCAAGAAATATGGACCAATAGGCTTTCTACAAACACTTTTATTCAATATCCATTGTTTCGTGTTCTGTCTTGTGTTGATGAAATTAATACCCTATTAATACTCTTGTTCTGTCTTGTGTTGATGAAATTAATACCCTATTAATACCACATTTTGTTCTGTCTTGTGTTAATGCCACATCACCCCTTCCACCTCACTCAAATGTAGATATAAAATCGGAGATACGTAAGTTCTATTCAGTTGTGTATTTGTGAACTAAAGTCTTTGAAAATGTAATAAGTTTTACGAAGCGCGCCTGTGTCGCGTCAGACTAGAAATAAAAATGAATTTTGGAGAATTGATTTTTGATTTACCTCCAACAGTGAAGCGTAATGTACGAAAGATTGAGAAAATTCGTGTTAGAATTATTAATCTTACTTTTTCGGTCATATTTAATAATATATATGTATATATATATATATATATATATATATATATATATATATATATATATATATATATATATATATATATATATATATATATATATATATAAATATATATATATATATATATATATATATATATATATATATATATATATATATATATATATATATATATATATATATATATATATATATATATATATTTATATATATATATATATATATATATATTTCGTACCTAGTAGCCAGAACGCACTTCTCAGCCTACTATGCAAGGCCCGATTTGTCTAATAAGCCAAGTTTTCATGAATTACCTGTTTTTCGACTACCTAACCTACCTAACCTAACCTAACCTAACTTTTTCGGCTACCTAACCTAACCTAACCTATAAAGATAGGTTAGGTTAGGTTAGGTAGGGTTGGTTAGGTTCGGTCATATATCTACGTTAATTTTAACTCCAATAAAAAAAAATTGACCTCATACATAATGAAATGGGTAGCTTTATCATTTCATAAGAAAAAAATTAGAGAAAATATATTAATTCAGGAAAACTTGGCTTATTAGGCAAATCGGGCCTTGCATAGTAGGCTGAGAAGTGCGTTCTGGCTACTAGGTACGACATATATATATATATATATATATATATATATATATATATATATATATATATATATATATATATATATATATATATCGTACCTAGTAGCCAGAACGCAGTTCCCAGCCTACTATGCAAGGCCCAATTTGCCGAATAAGCCAAGTTTTCATGAATTACCTGTTTTTCGACTACCTAACCTACCTAACCTAACCTAACCTAACTTTTTCGGCTACCTAACCTAACCTTACCTATAAAGATAGGTTAGGTTAGGTTAGGTAGGGTTGGTTAGGTTCGGTCATATATCTACGTTAATTTTAACTCCAATAAAAAAAAATTGACCTCATACATAATGAAATGGGTAGCTTTATCATTTCATAAGAAAAAAATTAGAGAAAATATATTAATTCAGGAAAACTTGGCTTATTAGGCAAATCGGGCCTTGCATAGTAGGCTGAGAAGTGCGTTCTGGCTACTAGGTACGACATATATATATATATATATATATATATATATATATATATATATATATATATATATATATATATATATATATATATATATGTCGTACCTAGTAGCCAGAACGCACTTCTCAGCCTACTATGCAAGGCCAGATTTGCCTATTAAGCAAAGTTTTCCAGAATTAATATATTTTCTCTAATTTTTTTTTTATGAAATGATAAAGCTACCCATTTCATTATGTATGTGGTCAATTTTTTTTTATTGAAGTTAAAATTAACGTAGATATATGACCAAACCTAACCAACCCTACCTAACCTAACCTAACCTATCTCTATAGGTTTGGTTAGGTTAGGTAGCCGAAAAAGTTATGTTAGGTTAGGTTAGGTAGGTTAGGTAGTCGAAAAACAATTAATTCATGAAAACTTGGCTTATTAGGCAAATCGGGCCTTGCATAGTAGGCTGAAAAGTGCGTTCTGGCTACTAGGTACACATACACATATACACATATAAAATATACATATATATACTGTTGGGGTTTCCTTCTCTCTGTTATTCTCTACCCTTACTCTGGGGTGAGCAATAGTTACGCTCAAGGTAACTCACCGTAGCCCTGCGGGTCTTCCCTCGATCCTCACGGCGCCACTGCACGCCAGGAGAGTCTCCCAGTCAATCTTAACGGCCTCTTATTAAGAAAGAGTGAGAACACGACTCGTTCACCTCGACTGTCGTGTGCCCTCCCCAACAATAGGGCTCTACGGTTAATCACAAGGTCGCCAACTGGTGTTTAAGGTGGCCAGTAACACCCTCAGTGGACTGGTGTATTCAGTGGTAGCCTTGGCAAGGTCACACTCAAAGATCAGGAATCAGGCAGGTACTTATTGTTATCACTCTATGCTTACAGGTATAGTATAGCCACAAGATCAATGGAGGGGATGATAAAAACACAAAGAGAGTTTTGTATTTTACTTAAAATGTATGAAAGATGTCACAAGGCCACACAATAATCGATAAATCAACTGATCCTGACTCGGCCGGTAATTCCCACGGATATTATGCGACCGCAAGAGGGCAACACTCTCCCCTCCTCATCAAGTGTCAAGAACAGCTGATTGCAATGGCCTCTCCGCGCGAACTTTGCTTGTTTTCTAGATTCACGCGCGCTGTTCCTTTTAAATTTTCCAATATTACTAGAAACTCGCACACTCGATATTGGCACAAATAAACCGTACTACTCAGTTACACTGTACTCAGGCTCAAACAGTCTTTTCTACAATCAATGCTATAATGATTCACTGTAATGGCTTCACATTGTTATTTATCCAACAATATATTATGAAATATTAACACTGGAGTTTTCAGTACTTTCTCTCGTTGGCGATAACGCAATAATTCACTGTACTCACAAATGATTATTCACTGAATGAACATAGACATATATATGGTATATAAATCAATCATCAATACATGGAAAATAAATAGTTTCTGGGCACATAGCCTAACCTCCAAATACTGGCATAATCTTATATATAATTTACCACTATATGTTCATATCAAAAATCTATAGAAAGATATACACAACACGGTAAATTTATCACTAGTTCCTGGTGCCTGTACACACCAACAATCAACATGAATATTACAAGTACTCTTGATAGTACTGTCTAGCACCCTGGTGCTTTACCGTGACATAGGTGAGACTTGCTCACGACATATAAAATCTTCAGGCTAGAAAATATAGCCAAATAACATAGCTAACTAAAGGGGAATTGGGAGGGAACTAGAACCACCTACTTCACCCTATCCTCCGATGAGAGTCGAGATGTAGCTCCTGGTCCTCGTTTCGGGAACGCCCCCACACCACACGTCGTCGTGTCCTATCAGAGCCTCTCGTCGTCCCACCGTTTAGCGCGTCGTCTCCGTGCCTCCTCACTGCAGGTCCGTCCTCCTTCTTGACTTCTTGAAGGTTGGAGTCGGTCTCCTGGCCGGCGTCTTCTCCCAGCAACGGCTGTCGCCTACGTCTCAGCTACAGTCGTCCGGTTCCCCAAATAGTCCTCTCTTCCTCAGCTACCCAGTGGCTCTTTCAGCCACTACGCTGTCACGAACTGGTGAATTGCCACAGACGTCAACATACGTCACTGCACGGCTTCACTGCTACTGGCACAGTACCTGACTGGAGCACTTGTTGCTCAAATAACCGTCAATTCCCTCTTCTGGTTCAACACATGAACTAGGGAAGACTTCTCAGAGTACTGGCGAACTTCCGATGACGCGTAAATCCACGGTAGTGGGAAACAGCTGTCCGACAGACAGGACCACTCGTCGTACGTCCGACCTCTATGACGTGTCGTGTATGACTGCTCGCGCCAGCCCGGCGCGCTGGCCGGACCCCCTTCCTTCGTGACGTCACTTTCGCCACGGGAGGTTTTCATTGGCTCCCGGTGCCACACTGCTGTCGGTGACCAATCCGGTGCCACTGACGTCACACGGTTTTGGCGGGAGATCAGAGAGGTATGCGCCATCTTGGCTCCCTAAAGGGCCTAAACCACAGGCCAAAATATCACTATTTCACAAATTTCTCGGCTCTCCGAGAACACTTCACTCTCTCCCATATATCAAATTGTAGCCTGCAACGTAGAGAACGCTTGGGAAAAGCAGACATGACTCTTACTGCAGGCGTGGGAGAATTGTAAGGGGGGGAACTCCGTCACATACCCCTCCCCTTAAAATAAGAGTCATGTCTGGTTAGTGTATGCGGGATAGGGCGTCCGCTACTACGTCGTCCTTCCCTTTGATGTGCTTGACCTTGATCCTTGTCAGACTCTCAGCGCGGGTGAGACTGGTGCCGTTCGCCCTGGACCCTTTACTTTCCTCCTCCGGGAGTTCTCGGTCCCTCGGTACACTCAGACCCGTCTTCCGCTGGGTTTCTCGGGACATCGTCCCGTTCTGCTTGTCGGCTCTTCCTTCCACAGTGAAGAAAGGTCTCAGGCGGCCTGCGTGACACACCTGTTTCTTCCGGGGTCCATCCGGCTTCCCAATCTCGTACGACAGTGGACCCAACCGTCGCAGCACTCGGTATGGTCTCTTGAACCGCGACCTGGTCACTCTACCTTTACCTGGCAGCACAACTATTGCTTGTGATCCGGCCTGAAAATCCCTCTGCGCAGCTCTCCTGTCGCACCACTCCGACATCTTACGTTGCGCCTTCTTCAGGAGTTTCCTAGCCAGTTTCTTCGCTCTAGTGAGACGTTCTTTGAACTTCTGGACATATTTAATCACCGTTCCCACGGTCGCTCCTAGTGTCCATCGTTCCCTCATCATGAATAGCATGGCATATATAATATAGATAAATGGAAAGTAAGCCTTCTCAGGACCCACACGTCCTCCTTCGGCCTTACTAACCAATTCGGGGACCTCCTCCTGCTGTAACTCTCCGAGACGAGTGCGGCTTACCCCTGGAGAACTGGTGAGTGTCACCTGCAACTCACCATTCGGGCTACTCTCGCCCTCCACTCGTTCTCTGGGTCCTACGTAGAGGTGATCCGTTCCCAGGCTGTCAGTCGACTCCTCAGCCCCATCAGATCCACAACCTCCTGGTTCTTCGCGTTGTCTCGGTGTCTCAGTACAAACTGGGATCGCCACCGGTGCGATTCCCTTCTCGTCCCCACAGACGTTCGAATCTTCGCCTGTCTCCTCGTGTTGTTCTGGGCACTCTTCGCCTTTCATGAGATGCGGGAGGACGTATCCTCCACATGCGTCATTCCCCAAGATGACCTGCGCCTCCATCTTGGGCATTGATGTACAGACTCCCACCACTAGGGTCTGGCAGCCATAGTCGGAATCTAAAGTTACCTGGTGTAGGGGCATCCTCACTGGGCCTCCCACAGTGGCCACCCGTGCCACCCCCACACTGGTGCTCTTGTAACCCTCGGGGAACAGGGTTTCACTTACCAAGGTAAAGTCAGCCCCGGTGTCTCTTATCATCTTCACTGGGATGGGGTCTGCGACCCCCATCCTTACGGTTCCTTGACACATGAATGGGTGAACTTTCTTCTCCCCATTCAGCACGGGTTCATCCCGCACTCCCTCGGCTCTCTGGTCCTCCAACATCACTAAAGCAACGTGTCCCCGCTGCTTCGGGCGTCTGCACTCCCGCGCGACGTGTCCGGGTATTCCGCAGTTGTAGCAGCGGCCCCTCGGCGGAGACCATCCGCCACCGCCCGCCTTAGCACTGCCTCCAGAGACCGTCACACCCTGTGTCTTTCCCGCCTCACTTGTCGTTTCTTTCCCTGCAGTAACAGTTCCCGAGCTCTCAGCTTGGTTCTCCCCTATCGGCTCTACAGCACCTTTTGATCCTCGGGTGTTCCAACTTGAGAAATGGGACTTGGGAGAACTCGTTCCTGTCCTCCATCCATCCGTCCTTCTATAACTCCGATCGTTTCCGACGTATGCGGGTGGTCGGTTCTGTCCCTCTCTGCGTGGGCGTAGGGCTTCCTCTAGCATGTCGGCCCGGTCGGCTGCGGCCCTCAGGTCCTTTATGTCCGCCTCCTTTACCCTCATCCTGATCTCAGGAGAGAGCACGGACATAAACTTTTCCATGGCCATTAGTTCCTTGACCTCTTCGACCGACCTTGCTTCTTCAGAGTCCAGCCACTTAAGGAGCTTTCTTTCAATGTCCCTCGCCGTCTCCGCATACGATTTTCCTGGCAACCGGGTACATTCTCTAAACCTCTTTCTGTAACACTCTGGCGTGAGCTTAAAGGAACGGAGCACAGCTCGTTTTACCGCATCGTAGTTAGTGCATTCTTGGAAGTCGAGCATGGTGAAGGCTTGGCGAGCTTCCCCTGTGAGCCTTCCTTGGACCAACTCCGCCCACTCCGCCCTCGGCCACCTCTTCATAGCAGCAACTCTCTCAAAGTGATCGAAGAAACTTTCGGCTTCACTAGGCACAAAGACCGGCAGGTCTCGTTCCCTCACTCGTCGGTCTTCCTGTGGCGGGGCAGGGGCACCTAGTCCCAGTTCAGCTCGCTTCAGCTCCACCTCCTGGTTGGCTTCTATTTCCATTTGTCTCAGCCTAACTTCTTGCTCTCGTTCTTCCCTGCGTAGCTGTGCTTCTCGTTCCTCACGCTTCGTCTGTGCTTCTCGCTCCTGTTCTTCCCGGCGCAGCTGTGCTTCTCGCTCCTGTTCTTCCCGGCGCAGCTGTGCCTCTTCTCTCCTCAGCTGCGCTTCTGCTTCTCGCTCTTCTCTGCGCTGCTGAGCCTCTGCTTCTCGCTCTTCTCTGCGCTGCTGTGCCTCTAGCTGCAGCTTCATTATTTCCAGCTTAATGCTGTGCCTGCTGCCGCTGGATCCCCTGCTGCTTCCACCAATACTCAAGTGTTCACCCTCACTGGCAGGTGTTTGGGGCCGTTCCTCCCCCAAAGCTTCGTCTCGAGCCTTTAGCTGAGCCATTATCTCTAGTCTTCTTTCACCAACTCGGGCAGATTTCAGCTTTATTCCAAAATGATCCGCTATAGCCTGTAACTGTGCCTTGGTGCACTCTTCCAGCACCTGTTCGTCTCTAGAGTCAATAAACCTCGCTACTTTATCATCCTCCATCTTGTGCTACGAGTGATAACCTTCACCTGATCTCTAACACCACTGCCAAGTACCACTGCAACCTTTACTCCGATCTATATCCTGGCAAGGTCGCCAATGTTGGGGTTTCCTTCTCTCTGTTATTCTCTACCCTTACTCTGGGGTGAGCAATAGTTACGCTCAAGGTAACTCACCGTAGCCCTGCGGGTCTTCCCTCGATCCTCACGGCGCCACTGCACGCCAGGAGAGTCTCCCAGTCAATCTTAACGGCCTCTTATTAAGAAAGAGTGAGAACACGACTCGTTCACCTCGACTGTCGTGTGCCCTCCCCAACAATAGGGCTCTACGGTTAATCACAAGGTCGCCAACTGGTGTTTAAGGTGGCCAGTAACACCCTCAGTGGACTGGTGTATTCAGTGGTAGCCTTGGCAAGGTCACACTCAAAGATCAGGAATCAGGCAGGTACTTATTGTTATCACTCTATGCTTACAGGTATAGTATAGCCACAAGATCAATGGAGGGGATGATAAAAACACAAAGAGAGTTTTGTATTTTACTTAAAATGTATGAAAGATGTCACAAGGCCACACAATAATCGATAAATCAACTGATCCTGACTCGGCCGGTAATTCCCACGGATATTATGCGACCGCAAGAGGGCAACACTCTCCCCTCCTCATCAAGTGTCAAGAACAGCTGATTGCAATGGCCTCTCCGCGCGAACTTTGCTTGTTTTCTAGATTCACGCGCGCTGTTCCTTTTAAATTTTCCAATATTACTAGAAACTCGCACACTCGATATTGGCACAAATAAACCGTACTACTCAGTTACACTGTACTCAGGCTCAAACAGTCTTTTCTACAATCAATGCTATAATGATTCACTGTAATGGCTTCACATTGTTATTTATCCAACAATATATTATGAAATATTAACACTGGAGTTTTCAGTACTTTCTCTCGTTGGCGATAACGCAATAATTCACTGTACTCACAAATGATTATTCACTGAATGAACATAGACATATATATGGTATATAAATCAATCATCAATACATGGAAAATAAATAGTTTCTGGGCACATAGCCTAACCTCCAAATACTGGCATAATCTTATATATAATTTACCACTATATGTTCATATCAAAAATCTATAGAAAGATATACACAACACGGTAAATTTATCACTAGTTCCTGGTGCCTGTACACACCAACAATCAACATGAATATTACAAGTACTCTTGATAGTACTGTCTAGCACCCTGGTGCTTTACCGTGACATAGGTGAGACTTGCTCACGACATATAAAATCTTCAGGCTAGAAAATATAGCCAAATAACATAGCTAACTAAAGGGGAATTGGGAGGGAACTAGAACCACCTACTTCACCCTATCCTCCGATGAGAGTCGAGATGTAGCTCCTGGTCCTCGTGTCGGGAACGCCCCCACACCACACGTCGTCGTGTCCTATCAGAGCCTCTCGTCGTCCCACCGTTTAGCGCGTCGTCTCCGTGCCTCCTCACTGCAGGTCCGTCCTCCTTCTTGACTTCTTGAAGGTTGGAGTCGGTCTCCTGGCCGGCGTCTTCTCCCAGCAACGGCTGTCGCCTACGTCTCAGCTACAGTCGTCCGGTTCCCCAAATAGTCCTCTCTTCCTCAGCTACCCAGTGGCTCTGTCAGCCACTACGCTGTCACGAACTGGTGAATTGCCACAGACGTCAACATACGTCACTGCACGGCTTCACTGCTACTGGCACAGTACCTGACTGGAGCACTTGTTGCTCAAATAACCGTCAATTCCCTCTTCTGGTTCAACACATGAACTAGGGAAGACTTCTCAGAGTACTGGCGAACTTCCGATGACGCGTAAATCCACGGTAGTGGGAAACAGCTGTCCGACAGACAGGACCACTCGTCGTACGTCCGACCTCTATGACGTGTCGTGTATGACTGCTCGCGCCAGCCCGGCGCGCTGGCCGGACCCCCTTCCTTCGTGACGTCACTTTCGCCACGGGAGGTTTTCATTGGCTCCCGGTGCCACACTGCTGTCGGTGACCAATCCGGTGCCACTGACGTCACACGGTTTTGGCGGGAGATCAGAGAGGTATGCGCCATCTTGGCTCCCTAAAGGGCCTAAACCACAGGCCAAAATATCACTATTTCACAAATTTCTCGGCTCTCCGAGAACACTTCACTCTCTCCCATATATCAAATTGTAGCCTGCAACGTAGAGAACGCTTGGGAAAAGCAGACATGACTCTTACTGCAGGCGTGGGAGAATTGTAAGGGGGGGAACTCCGTCACAATACACATATAAAACAGTTTCAGACCACGGAGGAAGAATTTAAACAGGAATTTCCTTAAGTACTTTCGTATATTAATACATCTTCAGAAGGAGTGAAAATGTATTATTATATGAAAGTACTTAAGGAAATTCCTGTTTCAATCCTTCCTCCGTGGTCTAACACTGTCACATTTTTATTCACGTGTTTATTTTTCGTGATTTACACACACACACACACACACACACACACACACACACACACACACACACACACACACACACACACACACACACACACACACACACACACACACACACACACACACACACACACACACACACACACACACACACACACACACACACACACATACATATATATATATATAAATATATATATATATATATATATATATATATATATATATATATATATATATATATATATATATATGTATGTATGTATGTATGTATGTATGTATGTATGTATGTATGTATGTATGTATGTATGTATGTATGTATGTATGTATGTATGTATGTATGTATGTGTGTGTGTGTTTGATGGACATGTGTGCCTTGCAGTCATTACCAACATGAACCGTATCAATCTACATATTTCCAAAAATATTCCTTAAAATATTCCTCAGTAAAACTAGGCACAGATAAATTACAGGAAAGGACAATGTGCTGTATCACAATTAATTTGTATGTATGTGTGCTTTGTATAATGCCACCAGTGTTGAAAATTGCATGTGACGAAAATAGTCCGATTAATTGCTACAGCACTGGTGTTATATATTAAGTTATATCATAAATATAGACTGCCTTGTGGCACTGGAAGTGTGGCCTTGTGTTTGGTGTTAAGGGAGATGCATATTATATGACATAATAAGCATGCATCTTACCATTATCATCTGTGGCGTTGATGTCTGCACCAGCACGCAGGAGGACCTCTACCACGTCACTGTGACCACCCCGGGCTGCCCAGAGAAGGGCTGTCCTCTCTGTCAATAGATACCACTGGTACTGTTATAAATGAATTATTCTTATTCATGGCGGGATATCATTTTTTTTAATAAAGTCTTCTTCATGTGTTTTTATATTTTAATATGTGAATGTTCTTACCTCACAATAAAATATACTATCTATAAATATTAAGTATTAAAGTAATAAAAAATAATTTGTTTGCTAAGTTAGTTTGAGATGAGAGCATGGTGTTGCCAAGTGCGTATGTATATATATATATATATATATATATATATATATATATATATATATATATATATATATATATATATATATATATATATATATATATATATTATATATATATATATATATAATATATATATATATATATATATATATATATATATATATATATATATATATATATATATATATATATATATATATATATATATATATATATATATATATGCGGAAAATCCACAGAGAAATATGAAATGAGGTGAACGTTTCGGCTTGTTAAAGCCTTTGTCAACACCAGACTGACTAAGGAGAAGGGAGAATGGGGGAGGATATATAGGCCGACACCTGACCAACCCATCCCTAGGGAAAGAATTTTTTGGGGAAAGAATTAACCAAAAACAGGTATAGCTTAGCTTAGAATGGTCAAAGAGGATTAAGCGGTCAGAGAATAAGGATGAAAGATTAAAGAAAAGCCTCATGAACACACAATATATGAATATACAATTATAATGAGACATTGTAAGTCTCTCTATCAGAGTTGTTTCTTAAACTGTTGTGCAATATCATAACTTAAAAATGGATCAAGTTTGTACATTCCAGTACTAACATTAAGAAGATTTGGACACTGACTGATTAGAGCAGACTCAATCAAATTCCGTTCCACGAATTGCCCACAATTGGTAATGCTTTTTGCCCCATTCCAGTTAATATTGTGATCGCATAAACTCGTATGTAGATACAATGCATTAGACGTTTGGGCAGTTCTAATACTATAAGCATGTTGTGACAACCGCAATTGTAAGGACTTTCCTGTTTGTCCAAGGTACACAGAATCACAATCACTGCAGGGAATCGAATACACACAACCTGCTGTATCAGGGGAGTTTTTTATTAAATTGAATTTGATCGTACTATTAGTGAACTATTAGTACGTACTATTAGTGAATTTGATCGTAATAATTGCAAAAATCATACAACTTATGCAAAATACATAATCTGCACAATTAATGCACAACTATAATAATTGTGCTATTTGTACAAAAGCTATCACAGCCAACTAGGTCAAACAATCCACAATTTGCATAATATTTGTCTAGGTATGATTAGGACGTCATTTATAATATGCTGAGTTTAACCAACTCCTCAAAGTCAGACTTTCACATATATATGAATGGTACATCTGACTTCCTATGAGCCCAATATAAAACACACATACATTTTCCATAAATGTTTCAACATTATTAGTGCTAAACTAGTCATCCAACATATGTCCATTGTTTTTAATGCCTTATTAATACCCCCCCTTGTTACATACTCTTCAATTATGTCACCCATATTTATTTAGGTAAACCATCCAACAGACTTATTTGGTTCTAGCCTTAGTTATGTTAGGGCAGGTGGGATTAGATGAAGTCAGTAATTTTTATGATAATTTAAGCAAATTAACTATCAAAATGCATCCTATTAAAACCTACATTCATCTAAATCTATCAAAAATTTTGCTTATTCTACACAAATTTCACTAAAGTCAACCTAGCAAGAAGCTAAACTAACTAAATATGAGCATCTCATATCCTCACATACAAGCCTATGTCACCTGTGTCCATACATTACATGAGGGTGCTATAGGTCGAACTCCCCAAATAGGTAAATTTACACTATTTTATGAACATGCTATTTCTTTACCCTAAGATATAATATATCCCACCCTACACTACCACACCTAACCTGGCCAAGCATATCCAAAGCTACATTTTATTAAAGTTGACTAAATTTATGCTGCCCCACCTAAATTCAATCTAATATAAGCCAATTTTCATCAAATATATTTCAATGTTTTGTATCATAGCACAGCCAAAGCCCATTTTACCCACATTTTCACCTATTCGAAGCTACTCTACACGACCTTACCTAACCTGACCTAGCATATACATAGCTAGATTTGATTAAGGGGCGTTACTTCCGAATTTGCAAAAAAATATGCAATAAATGAAAACTCGTTCGATTTCAATCAAACTTTTTTGACAAGTTGTATATGAAAAGGGCTTCATCTGGTCCAAGTTTCAGCATCGTAACATAACAAGGAAGGGAGAAAAAAAATATTGAATAATGTGTCAAACTTTTTCCAAAATGGTAACAAATGATTATCAAACAAAAGTGTCATCTGAAATCATGTATATGACTCCTAGCTATAACTATAGAATATATTAAAAACAAATTATAATTAGTTTTATTAAAAAAATTTAGTAAAAAAAAATTGCCTTTTTTTTTAATGTTATCTCTCTCTTTTGTTTACCGGGCGATTTGCATGAAACGTATACACCTGTCTGCACGTAAGCCTATCTGTAAGGGTGCCAATTTTGGAGGAAATTGGTTGATGGCAACCTCAAGTCACAGATGGCAACACCTTAGATTTTATTTTTTATTTATTTATTTTCAAGTAACATAAACGTTTAAATATCTCTTTCATTTTTTATTCAATTTACATGAAACTTACCCCTTATATGTAAAGTTTGTCTCTAAAATCTGAGGGGAGCATTTCTTCCTACGTTCGTTTATTGATTTTATAAATAGCAATAAACATGATATATTTGCATAATTTTGGGGGGAACTCTGACTATTTGTATTTGGAAAACTAAAGACGTTTTGGAAAATCCCTTGCCACAGATCCTTTATTATATGCTATTGTGTCAGAAACGTGTTATAGAATGATTATATCTGAAAGGTGATTGTAAATATACATTTGAAAATGTGTAAAATTCGTTGAAAAAATTAAAAAAATAAAAATCTCCCATACTGTTTAGGCTACAGTACTGAAACTTGGAACAATTGCAGCGCTTTCCATGTACAAGTAGTGAAAAATTATTTGTTGACATTGAACAACCTTATGTTTCCATAAGTAACGCCCAATTAAAATTAGCGAAATTTGAACTATCCCACTTAAATTCAACCTAATTTAAGACAATTTCTACCCAATGTACCTAAATGTTTTGTTTCATAGCACAGCCAAAGCCCATTTTACCTACATTTTCACCTATTCCATCCTACTCTACACAACCTCACCTAACCTGACCTAGTATATCCAAAGTTAGATTTGATTAAAGTTTCTTTAATTTCAGCTATCCCACCTAATTTAAGCCAATTTCCACCAAATATACCCGAATGTTGTGTATAATAGCACTGCCAAAGCCAATTTTACTCAAGTTTTTCACCTATTCCATCCTACCTTCCATGGGAGCCAGTCGGCCGAGCGGACAGCACACTGGACTTGTGATCCTGTGGTCCCGGGTTCGATCCCGGGTGTGGCCGAGAAACAATGGGCAGAATTTCTTTCACCCTATGCCCCTGTTACCTAGCAGTAAAATAGGTACCTGGGTGTTAGTCAGCTGTCACGGGCTGCTTCCTGGGGGTGGAGGCCTTGTCGAGGACTGGGCCGCGGGAATACTAAACGCCCCGAAATCATCTCAAGATAACTTCAAGAAGATAACCTACCCTACACAATCTCACTTAACCGGACCTAGCATATCCAATGCAAGATTTGAATAAAAGTTGGTTAAATTTATGCTGCCCCACCTAAATTCAACCTAATTTAAGCCAATTTACATCAAATATATCCCAATATTTTGTTGCATAGCACAGCCAAAGCCCATTTTACCCACATTTTCACCTATTCCAACCTTCCCTACATGACCTTACCTAACCTGACCTAGCATATCCATAGCTAGATTTGATTAAAGATGGAAAAATTTATGCTGTCCCACCTAAATTCAACCTAATTTAAGTTAATTTTCCACCATATATAGCCCAATGTTTTGTATCATAGCAGAGTCAAAGCCCATTTTAATTACATTTTCACCCATTCCATCTAGGCTTCCAATATCCAACATCCAGTCTTGGCACAAAATCCCCTATTCCCAAAGGCCATTTCATAGAGCTAGAGCTGTGTCCGTCTAGCTATTTCCAATTTAGAGATTAGTTTTCTATCATCAATCCTACCAAACCAGACCTAACCTAACCTATACTAACACAACATTAGGTAAGTTCATCCAAATTATCCCAATTTGTAACAATTCCAGCAAATTTATCCTAATTATATCAAACAAAAACCCCCATTTTCTACTAAATGTTCCTATGCACATCACATCCAGAGCATGAGTTAACTGTCAGAGCTGATAATGTCTACTTCTAACATCTTTTCCGACTTGGATAATAGCTAATTTTGCTAATGTATTATTATTAGAAGTGTGTGTTGTTACTATGTATTTTCCTCATATTACCACAACTCAACCACCTTGGACCTAGCCTTTAATACAACATATACTCAGAAAAGTGTTAATTTCGTATATAAACCTAAATGCCTGTGCATAACCTATAGGAATCTTGGAGCTTTGTTGAATATTGAATATATATACTAAGAAAAATTAAGTTTTGGATAAGAATCAAACCGCACTGTGCCTAACCTGCTTGGATCTGTGTTGAACATTGTATCCATATTCATAGAAAATGATGTTTTTGAATATGAACCTAAGTACCCCTTGCCTATTAAACTTTGATTTATGTTCAATATTGGAGTTATATTTTTGGGTAAGTGTTTTGTTTTTACACAACAACCCAACCGTCCTGGATCAAACCTCCCTTTATCTAACTCCAAATTTATCGCATTTATGGGGGGGGGGGGGGGAACTGATATTTGGGCATCAACCCAACCGCCCTGGACCTAACCTCTGATACATGGATCTTGGTTCAATATTGCATCATATTCTTAGCCATTTTTTCACATCAATACAGTCATGCCCAATCTAACCTTTATTAGAAGGGGGTTAATGGAAAATATGTTAATAATGGGGTTTTTCTCAACATCAGTCGAACTTAATAATCCTTAACCTAACCTTAGTCAGAATGGGATATGACGCACTAAAACTATACAATAATCTTTGCCAATTTTCCGTATGCAAAGCCATAACTAGGAGGTTTAGACCCTCTTAGTTTGGGGGGGGGGGTGAGCACAGTAGTGGTGACTGTGGTGCTGTGTACACTGTGGTGGTGACTGTGGGGCTGTGTGCACTGTGGTGCTGTGTACACTGTGTTGGTGACTGTGGGGCTGTGTGCACTGTGGTGGTGACTGTGGGGCTGTGTGCACTGTGGTGGTGACTGTGGTGCTGTGTGCACTGTGGTGGTGACTGTGGGGCTGTGTGCACTGTGGTGGTGACTGTGGGGCTGTGTGCACTGTGGGGCTGTGTGCACTGTGGTGGTGACTGTGGTGCTGTGTGCACTGTGGTGGTGACTGTGGGGCTGTGTGCACTGTGGTGGTGACTGTGGGGCTGTGTGCACTGTGGTGGTGACTGTGGTGCTGTGTACACTGTGGTGGTGACTGTGTACACTGTGGTGGTGACTGTGGGGCTGTGTGCACTGTGGTGGTGACTGTGGGGCTGTGTGCACTGTGGTGGTGACTGTGGGGCTGTGTGCACTGTGGTGGTGACTGTGGGGCTGTGTGCACTGTGGTGGTGACTGTGGTGCTGTGTACACTGTGGTGGTGACTGTGGGGCTGTGTACACTGTGGTGGTGACTGTGGTGCTGTGTGCACTGTGGTGGTGACTGTGGTGCTGTGTACACTGTGGTGGTGACTGTGGTGCTGTGTGCACTGTGGTGGTGACTGTGGTGCTGTGTACACTGTGGTGGTGACTGTGGGGCTGTGTGCACTGTGGTGGTGACTGTGGCTGTGTGCACTGTGGTGGTGACTGTGGGGCTGTGTGCACTGTGGTGGTGACTGTGGTGATGTGAGTACATTTGTCGTGTCTGTAGTGGGGTGAGCACGGAGGTGGTCACTGTGGGGGGGTGACTGTGGCGACGTGTGCATGGTGCTGGTGACAGGGTGAAGTGATAACAGTCAGAGGGGTGATTGTGATGACGTGAGCATGGTCGGGGTGACTGTGTTGACGTGAGTACCGTAGTAATGACTGTGGTGACGTGAGCACTCTAGTGGTGACTGTGTCGACGTGAGCACGGTGATCGTGACTGTGGTGACGTGAGCACGGTGATGGTGACTGTGGTGACGTGAGCACGGTGATGCTGACTGTGGTGACGTGAGCACGGTGATGGTGACAGTGGTGACGAGAGCACGGAGTGGGTGACGGTGGTGACGTGATCAAGGTGGTGGTGACTGTGGTGATGTGAGCACTGTGATGGTGACTGTCGACGTGAAAACAGTGGTGGTGACGTGACCACTGTGATTTTTGAGTATCTGAGACTTTAACTCAAATGTAAGAATATTTAATTAAGAAAATCGATATACTCGAAGGACCACCCACTTTTGAGAAAAGAGGGAAAACCAATAAAGAGATTATAAGACTGACACTGTGGAACCAGTGCCTATGTATGTCAGATTATTTAGCAATTATTTGAAGAGCATGAATGGACTGTAATAATAGTTAATTGAGAGTTAAAATCCTCAAACATCAACATTGGGGGGTATTACTAGAAATTAATATATATCTAGGAATTAGTGTGTTTCGTCACCAGTTCATTAATGAGGTTTGTAAAGGTTATAGAATCCGAAATTGAATGTAAATTCTAAAAGGTTATAAGATAATAAATGATCAAATCTATTAAATATTACCAAATCATAGGAAATAATAGGTGTAAACTTATTGAGCACTGAGCAGTAAATTATTGACTTGTGTTACTCCTCTTGAATATTATATGCAAAAGAAAGTACATATTAGAAATAATAATGGCAACGGTCAAATATTCTTCGATATGGGAGTTATGGCTTAGCTGTGAGACGACTTCACTAAACCCGTTTCACTACTCGTAGTCGTGATCACATCGTTCAAATAAGGAAAAAATATCAGTGGTGAACATTGTAGGTGGAGGAAGGAATGCTTGGTTCGTCCTCGCCTACACGCTATAATCAGGGAAAATTGAGTAACATTTGACTACGCTAGAAAATTATTCCACTCTTCACTGAAATTGTAGAATAGCGTTGAAAGAAACTAACGTTGTGTTTGTGGTCGGCGAATGTCATAACGACAGATTACCCACAGTAATAAACTATAGAATGATGCATCAAACTACAATGTATACTTAACGTAGGCGTGTTGGAATACTTAGGCCTGCCGGTATCACGTCTGGTAGTACCTGACGTTCACTGCTGTGTACGATTAATTGCAGGACGTGACTATCTTTGTAGATGCGTAATTGAACAGTACCTAATACTGTATGACCACGTGATCTTGATGTAATGGCTACCGCCTGAAAAGGCACGTGCATACCTTGTAGAGCCCTATGCTTGAAAGAAGCCTCCCTCATGCCCCGACGCCCGATCACGCATGCACAGAGATGCTCATAGTGATCCCGGACTTATATCAATTCGGTTTAGATAACATACCAATAGACTATGTCTTTTCTTTCAAATACCTTGGTGTCTCTGTCCCTTGTACCTCAACTACAGTCAATAAGTTACATCAACAGTGTAGAGACAGGCTCAAGGCTCTCAGAACTGTAGTGGGGTTCAGCTCTAAATACAGTGTTAATATTAGAATAGAAAAAATGATGTATTTAGCATATATAAGGTCTCTGATAGACTATCATGCACCAGCTTTGGTCCTGCAAAAAGGCAAAATTATTGATAGTCTGGAAAAAATGCAAAATGAAGCACTCAGAATTATACTTGGCTGTTCTATAACTACTGAAGTTCTCAACATGCAGAAAGAATTAAATATACGTAGCATTCGAGACAGAATATTTGAAATTAATCTTATGATGGGACTAACGCTTCTGTGTGATAGCAAAAACAACATTGTGTCAGTTGAACTGTTAGAACACATACGAAATGGAACTAGTGAGTCTAAATGGATTCAAAGAACAGCCAATCTTATTAAAATGATGAAACTGCACGATGTATATACAGATGAAAGAGTACAGCACTTCCTTCCACCCCAGGCAGATAGTTCCTTTTGACAATCTGACCCCTGCATACCCCACCAAGAAAGTAATCACAAACAACCCTCATGCTCAGCTTGCTGCTAAATTAAGCACCATAGAACACATTCACAATATATCACTCTGCCCATCATTTCTCGCCGGCGACCAGGATCGAGAAATGATGGGCAAAGTTTCTTTCACCTCGATGCCCCTGTTACCTAGCATTAAATAGGTACCTGGGAGTTAGTCAGCTGTCATGGGCACCTTCCTGGGGGTGGAGGCCTGGTCGAGGACCGGGCCGCGGGGGCACTAAAGCCCCGAAATCATCTCAAGATAACCTCAAGAAGATAACCACCGTGATCACGTCATCAGTCACCTGCACCGTGCTCATATCACCACAGTCACCACCCAACCTAACTAATGTTAGGTTAAGGATGGTTAACCATCCTTAACCTAACATTAGTCAGAAAGGGATATGACTCTCAAAAACTATACAATTACCATTACCCAATTTTCCTTATCCTAAGCCATAACTAGGGGTTTAGACCCCCCTTACCTCGAAATTACAGTATGGGGTAATTAAAAATTATAGGGGGTGAATTAGGGATATGATAGGTTAATATGTGAAAATATTTTCCTATCTTAAATATATATCACGTCACCACAGTCACACCCACTGTGCTCACGTCACAACAGTCTCCACCACCGTGATCACGTTGCCACAGTCAGCTCCTTCGTGATCACATTGCCACAGTCAGCTCCTTCGTGATCACGTTGCCACAGTCACCACGTGACGTGAGCACGGTGGGTGGTGACTGTGGTGATATGAGCACGGTGTAGGTGACTGTGATGACGTGATCACGGTGGTTATCTTCTTGAGGTTATCTTGAGATGATTTCGGGGCGTTTAGTGTCCCTGCGGCCCGGTCCTCGACAAGGCCTCCACCCCCAGGAAGCAGCCCGTGACAGCTGACTAACACCCAGGTACCTATTTTACTGCTAGGTAACAGGGGAATAGGGTGAAAGAAATTCTGCCCATTGTTTCTCGGCCACGCCCGGGATCGAACCCGGGACCACAGGATCATAAGTCCAGTGTGCTGTCCGCTCGTCCGACTGGCTCCCATGGAAGGTAGGATGGAATAGGTGAAAAACTTGAGTAAAATTGGCTTTGGCAGTGCTATTATACACAACATTCGGGTATATTTGGTGGAAATTGGCTTAAATTAGGTGGGATAGCTGAAATTAAAGAAACTTTAATCAAATCTAACTTTGAATATACTAGGTCAGATTAGGTGAGGTTGTGTAGGGTAAGATGGAATAGGTGAAAATGTAGGTAAAATGGGCTTTGGCTGTGCTATGAAACAAAACATTTAGGTACATTGGGTAGAAATTGTCTTAAATTAGGTTGAATTTAAGTGGGATAGTTCAAATTTCGCTAATTTTAATTGGGCGTTACTTATGGAAACATAAAGTTGTTCAATGTCAACCAATAATTTTTCACTAGTTGTACATGGGAAGCGCTGCAATTGTTCCAAGTTTCAGTACTGTAGCCTAAACAGTATGGGAGATTTTTATTTTTTTAATTTTTTCAACGAATTTTATACATTTTCATATGTATATTTACAATCACCTTTCAGATATAATCATTCTATAACACGTTTCTGACACAATAGCATATAATAAAGGATCTGTGGCAAGGGATTTTCCAAAACGTCTTTAGTTTTCCCTAATACAAATAATCAAATTTCCCCCCAAAATTATGCAAATATATCATGTTTATTGCTATTTATATAATCAATAAATGAACGTAGGAAGAAATGCTCCCCTCAGATTTTAGAGACAAACTTTACATATAAGGGGTAAGTTTCATGTAAATTGAATAAAAATGAAAGAGATATTTAAACGTTTATGTTACTTGAAAATAAATAAGTAAAAAATAAAATCTAAGGTGTTGCCATCTGTGACTTGAGGTTGCCATCAACTAATTTCCTCCAAAATTGGCACCCTTACAGATAGGCTTACGTGCAGACAGGTGTATACGTTTCATGCAAATCGCCCGGTAAACAAAAGAGAGAGATAACATTAAAAAAAAAGGCAATTTTTTTTAACTAAATTTTTTTAATAAAACTAATTATAATTTGTTTTTAATATATTCTATAGTTATTGCTAGGAGTCATATACATGATTTCAGATGACACTTTTGTTTGATAATCATTTGTTACCATTTTGGAAAAAGTTTGACACATTATTCAATATTTTTTTTCTCCCTTCCTTTTTATGTTACGATGCTGAAACTTGGACCAGATGAAGCCCTTTTTATATACAAATTGTCAAGAAAGTTTGATTGAAATCGAACGAGTTTTCATTTATTGCATATTTTTTTGCAAATTCGGAAGTAACGCCCCTTAATCAAATCTAGCTATGTATATGCTAGGTCAGGTTAGGTAAGGTCGTGTAGAGTAGGTTCGAATAGGTGAAAATGTGGGTAAAATGGGCTTTGGCTGTGCTATGATACAAAACATTGAAATATATTTGATGAAAATTGGCTTAAATTAGATTGAATTTAGGTGGGGCAGCATAAATTTAGTCAACTTTAATAAAATGTAGCTTTGGATATGCTTGGCCAGGTTAGGTGTGGTAGTGTAGGGTGGGATATATTATATCTTAGGGTAAAGAAATAGCATGTTCATAAAATAATGTAAATTTACCTATTTGGGGAGTTCGAGCTATAGCACCCTCATGTAATGTATGGACACAGGTGACATAGGCTTGTATGTGAGGATATGAGATGCTCATATTTAGTTAGTTTAGCTTTTTGCTAGGTTGACTATAGTGAAATTTGTGTAGAATAAGCAAAATTTTTGATAGATTTAGATGAATTTAGGTTTTAATAGGATGCATTTTGATAGTTAATTTGCTTAAATTATCATAGAAATTACTGACTTCATCTAATCCCACCTGCTCTAACATAACTAAGGCTAGAACCAAATAAGTCTGTTGGATGGTTTACCTAAATAAATATGGGTGACATGATTGAAGAGTATGTAACAAGGGGGGGGGTATTAATAAGGCATTAAAAACAATGGACATATGTTGGATGACTAGTTTAGCACTAATAATGTTGAAACATTTATGGAAAATGTATGTGTGTTTTATATTGGGCTCATAGGAAGTCAGATGTACCATTCATATATATATGAAAGTCTGACTTTGAGGAGTTGGTTAAACTCAGCATATTATAAATGACGTCCTAATCATACCTAGACAAATATTATGCAAATTGTGGATTGTTTGACCTAGTTGGCTGTGATAGCTTTTGTACAAATAGCACAATTATTATAGTTGTGCATTAATTGTGCAGATTATGTATTTTGCATAAGTTGTATGATTTTTGCAATTATGTATTGATTATATTCCTATAAATTTTGTATTGTTTGTGGAAGTAGTGTATTAATTGTAAATGTTTTTGTATGTGTATTTGTGAAATTGTGTAGTAGTGTATGTAATGTATATGCTCTAGTTGTGTATTGTTCATATTTAGGCAGTTGTGTATTGATTATATTTTGTGCAAGTTGTGTATTAATTGTGTATATGGTGCAATTGTATTTGCGTGAATTGTGTATTTGTGCTAGTTGTGTATTTACATATTTGGGCTAGTTATGTATTGTATGTATTTTGTACTGGATATGTTTTTGATTGTATTTATGTAAGTTGTGTAATAATAATGTAACATGTATAATATTTGTGCAAGTTGTGTATTAATTGTGCATGTTCTGTAATTGTATATGGACAAATTGTGTATTTACACCTGTTGTGTATTGATTGTCATTGCAGAAGTCATGTAATTAAATAGCAAGTTTGCTTGTATTATTTGTGCAAAGTTGTGTAATAATTTCACAGTTTTTGTAATAATTGTTCATGTTTTATAATCGTTTTGTGCGAATAGTGCATTTACGCCAGTTGTGTTTTTAACACTTTGGTGCACAGGGCCCGGGACCTCCTCACTACCTCAGGTGGGCTTGGGCGTTCCACGGGAGCGCGAGGGAGAGCAAGGTAAATTCTGAAAAGTGTATAATCTTTTCAACATTGTCAGCTCAATTCTCGTCTTAAGATATTCAATTTGGTATCAATATGTTCGCAATAGATTTCTCTACAGGACTAAATGCATATAAACTCCAAAAGCCCGGTTTACCATCCGCAACTAACAGAGAAAGTTACCCGGGAGCGCACAAGAGTGATAAAATGTTTACACTCTTTTCAGTTTTGTCAACTCAATTCTCGTCCTAGGTCTTTCATTTTGTGGAATTGCGTCGTGAACAAAATTACAACACGGGTGATCTATTGCCGTATGCACAATCAAATATTCTTAAGCTAACGCTTGAGCGAAAAGGCATTTACAATCAAATAATTCAAACTGTCAATAAAGGGTTTGGAGAAATCTTCTAAGATGCGTCAGGAGGAACTGTAAAACCTTTCTAATTAGATTGATTTTGTCAGCATTTCGATCCCAAAATGTCATAAACTTAGCTCTTGCATCGTCCGAAATAGCTGCGACATTGCTATCTGGTGGAAGAATAGCTATTTCAGCTTTGAAATTGTCATTGAACATGCAGTTCATTGAAGCTCCCACGTGCAACATTTCCAAAGCATCCAGAATGGGAAAGGTATTGCAGAAATGTAAACTTATTGTTTGGGATGAATGCACAATGGCCCACAAAAAATCGCTCGAGGCTCTTGACCGATAATTGCAAGATTTGAGTGGAAACATCAGACCATTTGAAAATGCATTAATATTGCTTGCAGAAGATTTCATGCAATCATTACCTGTAATTCTCGATCGACACCAACGGACGAAATAAATGCTTGCCTGAAATACTCTACTTTGTGGCGCCAAGTAAATATGTTAAAATTAACTACAAATATCCGTGTTCAACTGCAAAATGACTCATCAGCTGAGATATTCTCACATCAATATCTGGAAATTGGGAACGGAAACGGGGCAGTCACATACAAGTCCGTCGACACTGTTGTGGAAGCAGATGAAGCGGTTAATTATCCAACCGAATTTTTTAATTTACTCGATCTGCGAGGGATACCACCACCGCACGAATTGCAATTAATAATCGGCGTGCCAGTTATCATGTTACGAAATATCAACCAGCCAAAGCTTAGTAATGGCAGGCTTGCAGTAAAAAAATATTCAGCAACGTCGTAGCAGCAACAATCTTGACAGAACCTTTCAAAGGTGAAGATGTCCTTATTCGTCACATTCCTGTAATTCCAACGGATTTGCCATTTCAATTTAAGAGATTGTAATTCCCAATTCGATTGGCGTTTGCAATCACCATCAACAAAACTCAGGGCCAATCTTTAGAATTGTGCAGTTTAGATCTAGACACAGATTGCTTCTCACATGGACATTTATATGTTACGTGTTCTAGAGTCGGCAGTCAGACAATCTCTATATCTTCACAGACAGTGGAACTAGAAAAAAATTGTATACCCACAAGCATTGTGAAATTAAACATGTTAGAAACGAGCATTTTCTCTTTTCTTTCTTTTCCATTTAACCAGACTGAGCCACAGCAACACGTGGCGGGTACTGCTAGTATGTGTGTGTGTGTGTGTGTGTCTGTGTGTGTGTGTGTGTGTGTGTGTGTGTGTGTGTGTGTGTGTGTGTGTGTGTGTGTGTGTGTGTGTGTGTGTGTGTGTGTGTGTTTGTGTGTGTGTGTGTGTGTGTGTGTGTGTGTGTGTTAGGCACATTCCTATGCGCCTAAATGCCAACAGCGACTGCCCTGACAGGTACAAGAGGAGTGTTGTTAACGCATATGTCGACCGTGCTCTCAGCCACAGCTCAGAATGGAAGCAAGTCGACGAAGAACTCTGTAGGGTAAGGCAGGTCCTAGTCAATAACGGCTTCTCCAATGGTTTCGTCGAAGACATCATAAGAAGGAAAGTGAAAAGCCATGCAACCTCTGAAGAGACAACTAACACAACACCTATACCCCCTATTAGACTATTTTACAGGAACTTCTTTTCCACAGCTCATAAAGCGGAGGAAAGGGTCCTGAAAGATATTGTTAATAGAAACGTTATCCCTACAGACAAAAATCAGAGGATACAACTGACGATTTACTATAAAACCAGAAAAACGGCCAGCCTACTCATGAGAAACTCTCCAGACACAAAACAGAACGCTTTAAAAGAGACTAACGTCGTCTATGCCTTCAAATGCCCACTTGGGGACTGTAAGCTCCAAAAAACCCAGTATATAGGCAAGACAACAACATCTCTTTCTAGGCGTTTAACGATGCATAAGCAACAGGGCTCCATTAAGGAACATATAATCTCTTCCCACAACCAAACCATCGCCAGAGAAATCCTAGTAAACAACACAGAAATCATCGATAGATACAGCGATAGCAGGCGGCTTGACGTTTGCGAGGCACTACACATCAAGAAGTCAACACCAGCAATCAACAGCCAATTATTGCACAACTATATTCTACCCACCTCAAGACTCCGCTCCAATATAGAAGCATCAAGAAATATGGACCAATAGGCTTTCTACAAACACTTCTATTCAATACCCATTGTTTGTGTTCTGTCTTGTGTTGATACTTTTAATACCCTATTAATATCCCCTCTTGTTCTGTCTTGTGTTAATGCCACATCACCCCTCCCACCTCACTCAAATGTAGATATAAAATCGGAGATACGTAAGTTCTATTCAGTTGTGTATTTGTGAACTAAAGTCTTTGAAAATGTAATAAGTTTTACGAAACGCGCCCGTGTCGCGTCAGACTAGAAATAAAAATGAATTTTGGAGAATTAATTTTTGATTTACCTCCAACAGTGAAGCGTAATGTACGAAAGATTGAGAAAATTCGTGTTAGAATTATTAATCTTACTTTTTCGGTCATATTTAATAATATATGTCTACAGGAAAGACTGCTACCAAAATATACTAATATATATATATATATATATATATATATATATATATATATATATATATATATATATATATATATATATATAGGTGGTATGCCTATATATATATATATAGGTGGTATGCCTATATATATATATAGGCGGGTTCCACCTCTGGTGCAAATATAGGGACCCACAGCTTTAGAGAAGGGAACACAGAGCATTCAGAGAAAAACTTGCCATATAACTCTGAATACATAAGCGTGTTCGCTTCTCCTACCACCCCCTTTTTTATGGTGTACACTTTATTATGCAAGGTTATACAGTTACATATATGATTTTATACAAAAAATGAACATTAAGAGGACACAAAAAATAGTTCGCTTCCTAGAGGCTGTAGATTTCCTCAAACTCCTCCGACGCCTGACAGGAACAGAGGATGCAGCGAGCATTCCCCCTCTGGATCGCGACACTGAGGCGCTGAAAGAGAAAACTTGCTGCTCTAGGGTCTCTTGTGGTGTCAATGAGCTTAGAACCAAGATCCTTAAGAAACCTTCTTGCACTCTCTCCCCATGGGCCTAGGGTCTCAGACCCTATTGGAACGAAGTTGTACCGATGATCTAATTGCCTGTACTTGGCTGACTTGTCTCTTTCTCAGTGTGTCACCGCGGCTCCTGCTGTGCCGACAAAGAGGTTGATGTCTGTGGTTGCCAGGGTGGATACGCAAGTATATTGCCATGCCAACTGTCTGCCACTGTTCCACGGACGCAGTGTGATTCCGTCTGGTCGGCCAGCAAAGCTAACGGAGTCACGGTTCAGTAGGTTGCGGGGGCTCTCTCTCCGCTGAACACTGAGCAGAGGCAAAGCTTCTTTTAATGATGTCATTGACTTCGTCGTGTCTAGTGTGCCAACCACCAGATTTTCCACAGTGCAGGCCATGCAATCCATATTCGTCAGCATCTGCCTCGCCGCAAATACACGAATGAACAGTGTGGATAGGGGCAGCAAGACGGAGAGCGACTGCAATACGGAGCTCCTGCGGATCAAGACATGTGCCTGTCGAAGCCATAGGGACTGCCAAAATGAAGTCCCCTGCATGGGGAGCTTGTACAGCTGTGAGGCGTGTACGTCCACAGGGGGTTGTTGCTGCCTCCAGCAAAGCTGTGGCTTCTTTGTCTACAATGGGGCTGTCCCAACTGGATTGTTTCTTGGCTTTCGGCATGGCTGGTCTGATGGTTAGTTCTGCCATGGCACCCCATTTTCTGTCGCATTCCGTGTAGTGGGGGTCCTGTGTCCCCGCTACAAAACTCAGGGTGTCAGGTAGAATTTCCTTAACCGGGTCATCTGATGCTGAAGAGGAAGACAGGAAGGCTGGGACAGCAATTTGGGTGGCGGTGGGGACACCCAAGCCACCGAGCCTAACAAGAAGAGTGGCTTGTTTCCACTGGCATTCGTTGAGGGAGAGGTTAACAACTTTTTCCAGCATGGTCTTCAGTAAGAGGTCATACTCTTCAAGCTTTCAGTTGTCGTAAGACGGGGCGCACCTCAGAAAGTAGGTTAGCCTCGGAAGGGATAGCCATTTGGTGAGGAGATAAAAAGCATCGTGGGCATCGATGTCACCTATTCTGTCTTCCAACCTCCTAAGGTCTGCGATTTTCTTGTCAAGGATCTCCTCAACGGCGTTAGACCCGAAGGGGGCTCCATGGAGGGTGCTGTTCTCAGCCCTAATGACATGGGCTCCAGGCAAGGCAGACCTTATTCTAGCTACGATGTCTGGGTTGGAGGAGACTACTTCACACTTGGAAGGGCTCAAGACGAGACCCAGGCTCACTTCTTGCTCCCTTATTGTCCTGATATCTGCCAAGAGGTGGTCTATGGTGCCAGCTATAGTTCCATCATCCAAAAACCAGATGTGGAACTCGCTGGACAAGCTTTCGGTGATTTCTTTTAAGACTCGGCAGAAAAGAAGGGGAGCAAGAGGATCACCTTGCTGAACACCTTCACATGATCTGATTTCATGTTCACCAAAGAGCAGTTTTGACTCACCACTGTAGCACGATAGTATGAACGGGTTGAGGGGCCGGAAATGGTGATGTACGACACAAAGTACTGCATCTCTTCTTCTCTTGGTGCACAGCTATATTCTATCCACTTCAAGACTCCGCACCAATATCGAGGCATCAAGAAATATGGGCCAATAGGCCCTTTGCAGTTTCTTAAATTCTTCCCTTTAACTTACCCAATATTATACTCATTGTTTCGTGTTCTGTCTTGTGTTGAAAGTTTCTTTTCACCTCATCCAAAACTGTTGTAACATATCACCTCACCCAAATGCAGATATATATATAAATATATATATATATATATATATATATATATATATATATATATATATATATATATATATATATATATATATATATATATATATATATATATATATATATATATATGTCGTACCTAGTAGCCAGAATGCACTTCTCGGCCTACTAAGCAAAGCCCGATTTGCCTAATAAGCCAAGTTTTCCTGAATTATTAAATTTTCTCTAATTTTTTTCTTATGAAATGATAAAGCTACCCATTTCATTATGTATGAGGTCAATTTTTTTTTGACCTCATTTTTTGACTACCAACCCTACCTAACCTAACCTAACCTATCTCTATAGGTTAGGTTAGGTTAGGTAGCCGAAAAAGTTAGGTTAGGTAGGTTAGGTAGTCGAAAAACAATTAATTCATGAAAACTTGGCTTATTAGGCAAATTGGGCCTTGCATAGTAGGCTGAGAAGTGCGTTCTGGCTACTAGGTACGACATATATATATATATATATATATATATATATATATATATATATATATATATATATATATATATATATATATATATATATATATATATATATATATATATATATATATATATATATATTATTAAATATGACCGAAAAAGTAAGATTAATAATTCTAACACGAATTTTCTCAATCTTTCGTACATTTCGTTTCATTGTTGGAGGTAAATCAAAAATCAATTCTCCAAAATTCATTTTTATTTCTAGTCTGACGCGACACGAGCGCGTTTCGTTAAACTTATTACATTTTCAAAGACTTTAGTTCACAAATACACAACTGAATAGAACTTACGCATCTCCGATATTATATCTACATTTGAGTGAGGTGGAAGGGGTGATGTGGCATTAACACAAGACAGAACAAGATGTGGTATTAATAGGGTATTAATTTCATCAACACAAGACAGAACAAGAGTATTAATAGGGTATTAATTTCATCAACACAAGACAGAACACGAAACAATGGATATTGAATAGAAGTGTTTGTAGAAAGCCTATTGGTCCATATTTCTTGATGCTTCTATATTGGAGCGGAGTCTTGAGGTGGGTAGAATATAGTTGTGCAATAATTGGCTGTTGATTGCTGGTGTTGACTTCTTGATGTGTAGTGCCTCGCAAACGTCAAGCCGCCTGCTATCGCTGTATCTATCGATGATTTCTGTGTTGTTTACTAGGATTTCTCTGGCGATGGTTTGGTTGTGGGAAGAGATTATATGTTCCTTAATGGAGCCCTGTTGCTTATGCATCGTTAAACGCCTAGAAAGAGATGTTGTTGTCTTGCCTATATACTGGGTTTTTTGGAGCTTACAGTCCCCAAGAGGGCATTTGAAGGCATAGACGACGTTAGTCTCTTTTAAAGCGTTCTGTTTTGTGTCTGGAGAGTTTCTAATGAGTAGGCTGGCCGTTTTTCTGGTTTTATAGTAAATCGTCAGTTGTATCCTCTGATTTTTGTCTGTAGGGATAACGTTTTTATTAACAATATCTTTCAGGACCCTTTCCTCCGTTTCATGAGCTGTGGAAAAGAAGTTCCAGTAAAATAATCTAATAGGGGGTATAGGTGTTGTGTTAGTTGTCTCTTCAGAGGTTGCATGGCTTTTCAATTTCCTTCTTATGATGTCTTCGACGAAACCATTGGAGAAGCCGTTATTGACTAGGACCTGCCTTACCCTACTGAGTTCTTCAACTCTGAACTCTGTCAGTTCCACTGTCTGTGAAGATATAGAGATTGTCTGACTGCCGACTCTAGAACACGTAACATATAAATGTCCATGTGAGAAGCAATCTGTTTCTAGATCTAAACTGCACAATTCTAAAGATTGGCCCTGAGTTTTGTTGATGGTGATTGCAAACGCCAATCGGTATGGGAATTACAATCTCTTAAATTGAAATGGCAAATCCGTTGGAATTACAGGAATGTGACGAATAAGGACATCCTCACCTTTGAAAGGTTCTGTCAAGATTGTTGCTGCTACGACGTTGCTGAACATTTTTTTACTGCAAGCCTGCCATTACTAAGCTTTGGCTGGTTGATATTTCGTAACATGATAATTGGCACGCCGATTATTAATTGCAATTCGTGCGGTGGTGGTATCCCTCGCAGATCGAGTAAATTAAAAAATTCGGTTGGATAATTAACCGCTTCATCTGCTTCCACAACAGTGTCGACGGACTTGTATGTGACTGCCCCGTTTCCGTTCCCAATTTCCAGATATTGATGTGAGAATATCTCAGCTGATGAGTCGTTTTGCAGTTGAACACGCATATTTGTAGTTAATTTTAACATATTTACTTGGCGCCACAAAGTAGAGTATTTCAGGCAAGCATTTATTTCGTCCGTTGGTGTCGATCGAGAATTACAGGTAATGATTGCATAAAATCTCCTGCAAGCAATATTAATGCATTTTCAAATGGTCTGATGTTTCCACTCAAATCTTGCAATTATCGGTCAAGAGCCTCGAGCGATTTTTTGTGGGTCATTGTGCATTCATCTCAAACAATAAGTTTACATTTCTGCAATACCTTTCCCATTCTGGATGCTTTGGAAATGTTGCACGTGGGAGCTTCAATGAACTGCATGTTCAATGACAATTTCAAAGCTGAAATAGCTATTCTTCCACCAGATAGCAATGTCGCAGCTATTTCGGACGATGCAAGAGCTAAGTTTATGACATTTTGGGATCGAAATGCTGACAAAATCAATCTAATTAGAAAGGTTTTACAGTTCCTCCTGACGCATCTTAGAAGATTTCTCCAAACCCTTTATTGACAGTTTGAATTATTTGATTGTAAATGCCTTTTCGCTCAAGCGTTAGCTTAAGAATATTTGATTGTACATACGGCAATAGATCACCCGTGTTGTAATTTTGTTCACGACGCAATTCCACAAAATGAAAGACCTAGGACGAGAATTGAGTTGACAAAACTGAAAAGAGTGTAAACATTTTATCACTCTTGTGCGCTCCCGGGTAACTTTCTCTGTTAGTTGCGGATGGTAAGCCAGGCTTTTGGAGTTTATATGCATTTAGTCCTGTAGAGAAATCTATTGCGAACATATTGATACCAAATTGAATATCTTAAGACGAGAATTGAGCTGACAAAGTTGAAAAGATTATACACTTTTCAGAATTTACCTTGCTCTCCCTCGCGCTCCCGTGGAACGCCCAAGCCCACCTGAGGTAGTGAGGAGGTCCCGGGCCCTGTGCACCAAAGTGTTAAAAACACAACTGGCGTAAATGCACTATTCGCACAAAACGATTATAAAACATGAACAATTATTACAAAAATTGTGAAATTATTACACAACTTTGCACAAATAATACAAGCAAACTTGCTATTTAATTACATGACTTCTGCAATGACAATCAATACACAACAGGTGTAAATACACAATTTGTCCATATACAATTACAGAACATGCACAATTAATACACAACTTGCACAAATATTATAGATGTTACATTATTATTACACAACTTACATAAATACAATCAAAAACATATCCAGTACAAAATACATACAATACATAACTAGCCCAAATATGTAAATACACAACTAGCACAAATACACAATTCACGCAAATACAATTGCACCATATACACAATTAATACACAACTTGCACAAAATATAATCAATACACAACTGCCTAAATATGAACAATACACAACTAGAGCATATACATTACATACACTACTACACAATTTCACAAATACACATACAAAAACATTTACAATTAATACACTACTTGCACAAACAATACACAATTTATAGGAATATAATCAATACATAATTGCAAAAATCATACAACTTATGCAAAATACATAATCTGCACAATTAATGCACAACTATAATAATTGTGCTATTTGTACAAAAGCTATCACAGCCAACTAGGTCAAACAATCCACAATTTGCATAATATTTGTCTAGGTATGATTAGGACGTCATTTATAATATGCTGAGTTTAACCAACTCCTCAAAGTCAGACTTTCACATATATATGAATGGTACATCTGACTTCCTTTGAGCCCAATATAAAACACACATACATTTTCCATAAATGTTTCAACATTATTAGTGCTAAACTAGTCATCCAACATATGTCCATTGTTTTTAATGCCTTATTAATACCCCCCCCCTTGTTACATACTCTTCAATCATGTCACCCATATTTATTTAGGTAAACCATCCAACAGACTTATTTGGTTCTAGCCTTAGTTATGTTAGGGCAGGTGGGATTAGATGAAGTCAGTAATTTCTATGATAATTTAAGCAAATTAACTATCAAAATGCATCCTATTAAAACATAAATTCATCTAAATCTATCAAAAATTTTGCTTATTCTACACAAATTTCACTAAAGTCAACCTAGCTAAAAGCTAAACTAACTAAATATGAGCATCTCATATCCTCACATACAAGCCTATGTCACCTGTGTCCATACATTACATGAGGGTGCTATAGCTCGAACTCCCCAAATAGGTAAATTTACACTATTTTATGAACATGCTATTTCTTTACCCTAAGATATAATATATCCCACCCTACACTACCACACCTAACCTGGCCAAGCATATCCAAAGCTACATTTTATTAAAGTTGACTAAATTTATGCTGCCCCACCAAAATTCAATCTAATTTAAGCCAATTTTCATCAAATATATTTCAATGTTTTGTATCATAGCACAGCCAAAGCCCATTTTACCCACATTTTCACCTATTCGAACCTACTCTACACGACCTTACCTAACCTGACCTAGCATATACATAGCTAGATTTGATTAAGGGGCGTTACTTCCGAATTTGCAAAAAAATATTTAATAAATGAAAACTCGTTTGATTTCTATCAAACTTTTTTGACAAGTTGTATATGAGAAGGGCTTCATCTGGTCCAAGTTTCAGAATCGTAACATAACAAGGAAGGGAGAAAAAAATATTGAATAATGTGTCAAACTTTTTCCAAAATGGTAACAAATGATTATCAAACAAAAGTGTCATCTGAAATCATGTATATGACTCCTAGCTATAACTATAGAATATATTAAAAACAAATTATAATTAGTTTTATTAAAAAAATTTAGTTAAAAAAAATTGCCTTTTTTTTAATGTTATCTCTCTCTTTTGTTTACCGGGCGATTTGCATGAAACGTATACACCTGTCTGCACGTAAGCCTATCTGTAAGGGTGCCAATTTTGGAGGAAATTGGTTGATGGCAACCTCAAGTCACAGATGGCAACACCTTAGATTTTATTTTTTACTTATTTATTTTCAAGTAACATAAACGTTTAAATATCTCTTTCATTTTTTATTCAATTTACATGAAACTTACCCCTTATATGTAAAGTTTGTCTCTAAAATCTGAGGGGAGCATTTCTTCCTACGTTCATTTATTGATTTTATAAATAGCAATAAACATGATATATTTGCATAATTTTGGGGGGAACTCTGACTATTTGTATTTGGAAAACTAAAGACGTTTTGGAAAATCCCTTGCCACAGATCCTTTATTATATGCTATTGTGTCAGAAACGTGTTATAGAATGATTATATCTGAAAGGTGATTGTAAATATACATTTGAAAATGTGTAAAATTCGTTGAAAAAATTTAAAAAATTAAAATCTCCCATACTATTTAGGCTACAGTACTGAAACTTGGAACAATTGCAGCGCTTTCCATGTACAAGTAGTGAAAAATTATTTGTTGACATTGAACAACCTTATGTTTCCATAAGTAACGCCCAATTAAAATTAGCGAAATTTGAACTATCCCACTTAAATTCAACCTAATTTAAGACAATTTCTACCCAATGTACCTAAATGTTTTGTTTCATAGCACAGCCAAAGCCCATTTTACCTACATTTTCACCTATTCCATCCTACTCTACACAACCTCACCTAACCTGACCTAGTATATCCAAAGTTAGATTTGATTAAAGTTTCTTTAATTTCAGCTATCCCACCTAATTTAAGCCAATTTCCACCAAATATACCCGAATGTTGTGTATAATAGCACTGCCAAAGCCAATTTTACTCAAGTTTTTCACCTATTCCATCCTACCTTCCATGGGAGCCAGTCGGCCGAGCGGTCAGCACACTGGACTTGTGATCCTGTGGTCCCGGGTTCGATCCCGGGCGTGGCCGAGAAACAATGGGCAGAATTTCTTTCACCCTATGCCCCTGTTACCTAGCAGTAAAATAGGTACCTGGGTGTTAGTCAGCTGTCACGGGCTGCTTCCTGGGGGTGGAGGCCTTGTCGAGGACTGGGCCGTGGGGATACTAAACGCCCCGAAATCATCTCAAGATAACTTCAAGAAGATAACCTACCCTACACAATCTCACTTAACCGGACCTAGCATATCCAATGCAAGATTTGAATAAAAGTTGGTTAAATTTATGCTGCCCCACCTAAATTCAACCTAATTTAAGCCAATTTACATCAAATATATCCCAATATTTTGTAGCATAGCACAGCCAAAGCCCATTTTACCCACATTTTCACCTATTCCAACCTTCCCTACATGACCTTACCTAACCTGACCTAGCATATCCATAGCTAGATTTGATTAAAGATGGCAAAATTTATGGTGTCCCACCTAAATTCAATCTAATTTAAGTTAATTTTCCACCATATATAGCTCAATGTTTTGTATCATAGCAGAGTCAAAGCCCATTTTAATTACATTTTCACCCATTCCATCTAAGCTTCCAATATCCAACATCCAGTCTTGGCACAAAATCCCCTATTCCCAAAGGCCATTTCATAGAGCTAGAGCTGTGTCCGTCTAGCTATTTCCAATTTAGAGATTAGTTTTCTATCATCAATCCTACCAAACCAGACCTAACCTAACCTATACTAACACAACATTAGGTAAGTTCATCCAAATTATCCCAATTTGTAACAATTCCAGCAAATTTATCCTATTTATATCAAACCAAAACCCCCATTTTCTACTAAATGTTCCTATGCACATCACATCCAGAGCATGAGTTAACTGTCAGAGCTGATAATGTCTACTTCTAACATCTTTTCCGACTTGGATAATAGCTAATTTTGCTAATGTATTATTATTAGAAGTGTGTTGTTACTATGTATTTTCCTCATATTACCACAACTCAACCACCTTGGACCTAGCCTTTAATACAACATATACTCAGAAAAGTGTTAATTTCGTATATAAACCTAAATGCCTGTGCATAACCTATAGGAATCTTGGAGCTTTGTTGAATATTGAATATATATTCTAAGAAAAATTAAGTTTTGGATAAGAATCAAACCGCACAGTGCCTAACCTGCTTGGATCTGTGTTAAACATTGTATCCATATTCATAGAAAATGATGTTTTTGAATATGAACCTAACTACCCCTTGCCTATTAAACTTTGATTTATGTTCAATATTGGAGTTATATTTTTGGGTAAGTATTTTGTTTTTACACATCAACCCAACCGTCCTGGATCAAACCTCCCTTTATCTAACTCCAAATTTATCGCATTTATGGGGGGGGGGGGGAAACTGATATTTGGGCATCAACCCAACCGCCCTGGACCTAACCTCTGATACATGGATCTTGGTTCAATATTGCATCATATTCTTAGCCATTTTTTCACATCAATACAGTCATGCCCAACCTAACCTTTATTAGAAGGGGGTTAATGGAAAATATGTTAATAATGGGGATTTTCTCAACATCAGTCGAACTTAATAATCCTTAACCTAACCTTAGTCAGAATGGGATATGACGCACTAAAACTATACAATAATCTTTGCCAATTTTCCGTATGCAAAGCCATAACTAGGAGGTTTAGACCCTCTTAGTTTGGGAGGGGGGGTGAGCACAGTAGTGGTGACTGTGGTGCTGTGTACACTGTGGTGGTGACTGTGGGGCTGTGTGCACTGTGGTGGTGACTATGGGGCTGTGTACACTGTGGTGGTGACTGTGGGGCTGTGTACACTGTGGTGGTGACTGTGGGGCTGTGTACACTGTGGTGGTGACTGTGGGGCTGTGTGCACTGTGGTGGTGACTGTGGGGCTGTGTGCACTGTGGTAGTGACTGTGGTGCTTTGTACACTGTGGTGGTGACTGTGGGGCTGTGTGCACTGTGGTGGTGACTGTGGTGCTGTGTGCACTGTGGTGGTGACTGTGGGGCTGTGTGCACTGTGGTGGTGACTGTGGTGCTGTGTACACTGTGGTGGTGACTGTGGGGCTGTGTGCACTGTGGTGGTGACTGTGGTGCTGTGTGCACTGTGGTGGTGACTGTGGGGCTGTGTGCACTGTGGTGGTGACTGTGGGGCTGTGTACACTGTGGTGGTGACTGTGGGGCTGTGTGCACTGTGGTGGTGACTGTGGGGCTGTGTGCACTGTGGTGGTGACTGTGGGGCTGTGTGCACTGTGGTGGTGACTGTGGTGATGTGAGTACATTTGTCGTGTCTGTAGTGGGGTGAGCACGGAGGTGGTCACTGTGGGGGGGTGACTGTGGCGACGTGTGCATGGTGCTGGTGACAGGGTGAAGTGATAACAGTCAGAGGGGTGATTGTGATGACGTGAGCATGGTCGGGGTGACTGTGTTGACGTGAGTACCGTAGTAATGACTGTGGTGACGTGAGCACTCTAGTGGTGACTGTGTCGACGTGAGCACGGTGATCGTGACTGTGGTGACGTGAGCACGGTGATGGTGACTGTGGTGACGTGAGCACGGTGATGCTGACTGTGGTGACGTGAGCACGGTGATGGTGACAGTGGTGACGAGAGCACGGAGTGGGTGACAGTGGTGACGTGATCAAGGTGGTGGTGACTGTGGTGATGTGAGCACTGTGATGGTGACTGTCGACGTGAAAACAGTGGTGGTGACGTGACCACTGTGATTTTTGAGTATCTGAGACTTTAACTCAAATGTAAGAATATTTAATTAAGAAAATCGATATACTCGAAGGACCACCCACTTTTGAGAAAAGAGGGAAAACCAATAAAGAGATTATAAGACTGACACTGTGGAACCAGTGCCTATGTATGTCAGATTATTTAGCAATTATTTGAAGAGCATGAATGGACTGTAATAATAGTTAATTGAGAGTTAAAATCCTCAAACATCAACATTGGGGGGTATTACTAGAAATTAATATATATCTAGGAATTAGTGTGGTTCGTCACCAGTTCATTAATGAGGTTTGTAAAGGTTATAGAATCCGAAATTGAATGTAAATTCTAAAAGGTTATAAGATAATACATGATCAAATCTATTAAATATTACCAAATCATAGGAAATAATAGGTGTAAACTTATTGAGCACTGAGCAGTAAATTATTGACTTATGTTACTCCTCTTGAATATTATATGCAAAAGAAAGTACATATTAGAAATAATAATGGCAACGGTCAAATATTCTACGATATGGGAGTTATGGCTTAGCTGTGAGACGACTTCACTAAACCCGTTTCACTACTCGTAGTCGTGATCACATCGTTCAAATAAGGAAAAAATATCAGTGGTGAACATTGTAGGTGGAGGAAGGAATGCTTGGTTCGTCCTCGCCTACACGCTATAATCAGGGAAAATTGAGTAACATTTGACTACGCTAGAAAATTATTCCACTCTTCACTGAAATTGTAGAATAGCGTTGAAAGAAACTAACGTTGTGTTTGTGGTCGGCGAATGTCATAACGACAGATTACCCACAGAAATAAACTATAGAATGATGCATCAAACTACAATGTATACTTAACGTAGGCATGTTGGAATACTTAGGCCTGCCGGTATCACGTCTGGTAGTACCTGACGTTCACTGCTGTGGACGATTAATTGCAGGACGTGACTATCTTTGTAGATGCGTAATTGAACAGTACCTAATACTGTATGACCACGTGATCTTGATGTAATGGCTACCGCCTGAAAAGGCACGTGAATACCTTGTAGAGCCCAATGCTTGAAAGAAGCCTCCCTCATGCCCCGACGCCCGATCACGCATGCACAGAGATGCTCATAGTGATCCCGGACTTATACCAATTCGGTTTAGATAACATACCAATAGACTATGTCTTTTCTTTCAAATACCTTGGTGTCTCTGTCCCTTGTACCTCAACTACAGTCAATAAGATACATCAACAGTGTAGAGACAGGCTCAAGGCTCTCAGAACTGTAGTGGGGTTCAGCTCTAAATACAGTGTTAATATTAGAATAGAAAAAATGATGTATTTAGCATATATAAGGTCTCTGATAGACTATCATGCACCAGCTTTGGTCCTGCAAAAAGGCAAAATTATTGATAGTCTGGAAAAAATGCAAAATGAAGCACTCAGAATTATACTTGGCTGTTCTATAACTACTGAAGTTCTCAACATGCAGAAAGAATTAAATATACGTAGCATTCGAGACAGAATATTTGAAATTAATCTTATGATGGGACTAACGCTTCTGTGTGATAGCAAAAACAACAATGTGTCAGTTGAACTGTTAGAACACATACGAAATGGAACTAGTGAGTCTAAATGGATTCAAAGAACAGCCAATCTTATTAAAATGATGAAACTGCACGATGTATATACAGATGAAAGAGTACAGCACTTCCTTCCACCCCAGGCAGATAGTTCCTTTTGACAATCTGACCCCTGCATACCTCACCAAGAAAGTAATCACAAACAACCCTCATGCTCAGCTTGCTGCTAAATTAATCACCATAGAACACATTCACAATATATCACTCTGCCCATCATTTCTCGCCGGCGACCAGGATCGAGAAATGATGGGCAAAGTTTCTTTCACCCCGATGCCCCTGTTACCTAGCATTAAATAGGTACCTGGGAGTTAGTCAGCTGTCATGGGCAGCTTCCTGGGGGTGGAGGCCTGGTCGAGGACCGGGCCGCGGGGGCACTAATGCCCCGAAATCATCTCAAGATACCCTCAAGAAGATAACCACCGTGATCACGTCATCAGTCACCTGCACCGTGCTCATATCACCACAGTCACCACCCAACCTAACTAATGTTAGGTTAAGGATGGTTAACCATCCTTAACCTAACATTAGTCAGAAAGGGATATGACTCTCAAAAACTATACAATTACCATTACCCAATTTTCCTTATCCTAAGCCATAACTAGGGGTTTAGACCCCCCTTACCTCGAAATTACAGTATAGGGTAATTAAAAATTATAGGGGGTGAATTAGGGATATGATAGGTTAATATGTGAAAATATTTTCCTATCTTAAATATATATCACGTCACCACAGTCACACCCACTGTGCTCACGTCACAACAGTCTCCACCACCGTGATCACGTTGCCACAGTCAGCTCCTTCGTGATCACGTTGCCACAGTCAGCTCCTTCGTGATCACGTTGCCACAGTCACCACGTGACGTGAGCACGGTGGGTGGTGACTGTGGTGATATGAGCACGGTGTAGGTGACTGTGATGACGTGATCACGGTGGTTATCTTCTTGAGGTTATCTTGAGATGATTTTGGGGCGTTTAGTGTCCCTGCGGCCAGGTCCTCGACAAGGCCTCCACCCCCAGGAAGCAGCCCGTGACAGCTGACTAACACCCAGGTACCTATTTTACTGCTAGGTAACAGGGGAATAGGGTGAAAGAAATTCTGCCCATTGTTTCTTGGCCACGCCCGGGATCGAACCCGGGACCACAGGATCATAAGTCCAGTGTGCTGTCCGCTCGTCCGACTGGCTCCCATGGAAGGTAGGATGGAATAGGTGAAAAACTTGAGTAAAATTGGCTTTGGCAGTGCTATTATACACAACATTCGGGTATATTTGGTGGAAATTGGCTTAAATTAGGTGGGATAGCTGAAATTAAAGAAACTTTAATCAAATCTAACTTTGGATATACTAGGTCAGGTTAGGTGAGGTTGTGTAGGGTAAGATGGAATAGGTGAAAATGTAGGTAAAATGGGCTTTGGCTGTGCTATGAAACAAAACATTTAGGTACATTGGGTAGAAATTGTCTTAAATTAGGTTGAATTTAAGTGGGATAGTTCAAATTTCGCTAATTTTAATTGGGCGTTACTTATGGAAACATAAAGTTGTTCAATATCAACCAATAATTTTTCACTAGTTGTACATGGGAAGCGCTGCAATTGTTCCAAGTTTCAGTACTGTAGCCTAAATAGTATGGGAGATTTATATATTTTTTATTTTTTTCAACGAATTTTATACATTTTTATATGTATATTTACAATCACCTTTCAGATATAATCATTCTATAACACGTTTCTGACACAATAGCATATAATAAAGGATCTGTGGCAAGGGATTTTCCAGAACGTCTTTAGTTTTCCCTAATACAAATAGTCAAAGTTCCCCCCAAAATTATGCAAATATATCATGTTTATTGCTATTTATAAAATCAATAAATGAACGTAGGAAGAAATGCTCCCCTCAGATTTTAGAGACAAACTTTACATATAAGGGGTAAGTTTCACGTAAATTGAATAAAAATGAAAGAGATATTTAAACGTTTATGTTACTTGAAAATAAATAAGTAAAAAATAAAATCTAAGGTGTTGATATCTGTGACTTGAGGTTGCCATCAACCAATTTCCTCCAAAATTGGCACCCTTACAGATAGGCTTACGTGCAGACAGGTGTATACGTTTCATGCAAATCGCCCGGTAAACAAAAGAGAGAGATGAAATTAAAAAAAAGGCAATTTTTTTTAACTAAATTTTTTTAATAAAACTAATTATAATTTGTTTTTAATATATTCTATAGTTATAGCTAGGAGTCATATAAATGATTTCAGATGACACTTTTGTTTGATAATCATTTGTTACCATTTTGGAAAAAGTTTGACACATTATTCAATATTTTCTTTCTCCCTTCCTTGTTATGTTACGATGCTGAAACTTGGACCAGATGACGCCCTTTTTGTATACAACTTGTCAAAAAAGTTTGATTGAAATCGAACGAGTTTTCATTTATTGCCTATTTTTTTGCAAATTCGGAAGTAACGCCCCTTAATCAAATCTAGCTATGTATATGCTAGGTCAGGTTAGGTAAGGTCGTGTAGAGTAGGTTCGAATAGGTGAAAATGTGGGTAAAATGGGCTTTGGCTGTGCTATGATACACAACATTGAAATATATTTGATGAAAACTGGCTTAAATTTGATTGAATTTAGGTGGGGCAGCATAAATTTCGTCAACTTTAATAAAATGTAGCTTTGGATATGCTTGGCCAGGTTAGGTGTGGTAGTGTAGGGTGGGATATATTATATCTTAGGGTAAAGAAATAGCATGTTCATAAAATAGTGTAAATTTACCTATTTGGGGAGTTCGAGCTATAGCACCCTCATGTAATGTATGGACACAGGTGACTTAGGCTTGTATGTGAGGATATGAGATGCTCATATTTAGTTAGTTTAGCTTTTTGCTAGGATGACTTTAGTGAAATTTGTGTAGAATAAGCAAAATTTTTGATAGATTTAGATGAATTTAGGTTTTAATAGGATGCATTTTGATAGTTAATTTGCTTAAATTATCATAGAAATTTCTGACTTCATCTAATCCCACCTGCCCTAACATAACTAGGGCTAGAACCAAATAAGTCTGTTGGATGGTTTACCTAAATAAATATGGGTGACATGATTGAAGAGTATGTAACAAGGGGGGGTATTAATAAGGCATTAAAAACAATGGACATATGTTGGATGACTAGTTTAGCACTAATAATGTTGAAACATTTATGGAAAATGTATGTGTGTTTTATATTGGGCTCATAGGAAGTCAGATGTACCATTCATATATATGTGAAAGTCTGACTTTGAGGAGTTGGTTAAACTCAGCATATTATAAATGACGTCCTAATCATACCTAGACAAATATTATGCAAATTGTGGATTGTTTGACTAGTTGGCTGTGATAGCTTTTGTACAAATAGCACAATTATTATAGTTGTGCATTAATTGTGCAGATTATGTATTTTGCATAAGTTGTATGATTTTTGCAATTATGTATTTTGCATAAGTTGTATGATTTTTGCAATTATGTATTGATTATATTCCTATAAATTGTGTATTGTTTGTGCAAGTAGTGTATTAATTGTAAATGTTTTTGTATGTGTATTTGTGAAATTGTGTAGTAGTGTATGTAATGTATATGCTCTAGTTGTGTATTGTTCATATTTAGGCAGTTGTGTATTGATTATATTTTGTGCAAGTTGTGTATTATTTGTGTATATGGTGCAATTGTATTTGCGTGAATTGTGTATTTGTGCTAGTTGTGTATTTACATATTTGGGCTAGTTATGTATTGTACGTATTTTGTACTGGATATGTTTTTGATTGTATTTATGTAAGTTGTGTAATAATAATGTAACATGTATAATATTTGTGCAAGTTGTGTATTAATTGTGCATGTTCTGTAATTGTATATGGACAAATTGTGTATTTACACCTGTTGTGTATTGATTGTCATTGCAGAAGTCATGTAATTAAATAGCAAGTTTGCTTGTATTATTTGTGCAAAGTTGTGCAATAATTTCACAGTTTTTGTAATAATTGTTCATGTTTTATAATCGTTTTGTGCGAATAGTGCATTTACGCCAGTTGTGTTTTTAACACTTTGGTGCACAGGGCCCGGGACCTCCTCACTACCTCAGGTGGGCTTGGGCGTTCCACGGGAGCGCGAGGGAGAGCAAGGTAAATTCTGAAAAGTGTATAATCTTTTCAACTTTGTCAGCTCAATTCTCGTCTTAAGATATTCAATTTGGTATCAATATGTTCGCAATAGATTTCTCTACAGGACTAAATGCATATAAACTCCAAAAGCCCGGCTTACCATCCGCAACTAACAGAGAAAGTTACCCTTGAGCGCACAAGAGTGATAAAATGTTTACACTCTTTTCAGTTTTGTCAACTCAATTCTCGTCCTAGGTCTTTCATTTTGTGGAATTGCGTCGTGAACAAAATTACAACACGGGTGATCTATTGCCGTATGTACAATCAAATATTCTTAAGCTAACGCTTGAGCGAAAAGGCATTTACAATCAAATAATTCAAACTGTCAATAAAGGGTTTGGAGAAATCTTCTAAGATGCGTCAGGAGGAACTGTAAAACCTTTCTAATTAGATTGATTTTGTCAGCATTTCGAACCCAAAATGTCATAAACTTAGCTCTTGCATCGTCCGAAATAGCTGCGACATTGCTATCTGGTGGAAGAATAGCTATTTCAGCTTTGAAATTGTCATTGAACATGCAGTTCATTGAAGCTCCCACGTGCAACATTTCCAAAGCATCCAGAATGGGAAAGGTATTGCAGAAATGTAAACTTATTGTTTGGGATGAATGCACAATGGCCCACAAAAAATCGCTCGAGGCTCTTGGCAGAACGCACTTCTCAGCCTACTATGCAAGGCCCAATTTGCCTAATAAGCCAAGTTTTCCTGAATTATTAAATTTTCTCTATTTTTTTCTTATGAAATGATAAAGCTACCCATTTCATTATGTATGAGGTCAATTTTTTTTTATTGGAGTTAAAATTAACGTAGATATATGACCGAACCTAACCAACCCTACCTAACCTAACCTAACCTATCTCTATAGGTTAGGTTAGGTTAGGTAGCCGAAAAAGATAGGTTAGGTTAGGTTAGGTAGGTTAGGTAGTCGAAAAACAATTAATTCATGAAAACTTGGCTTATTAGGCAAATTGGGCCTTGCATAGTAGGCTGAGAAGTGCGTTCTGGCTACTAGGTACGACATATATATATATATATATATATATATATATATATATATATATATATATATATATATATATATATATATATATATATATATATATATATATATATATATATATATATATACATATATATATATATATATATATATATATATATATATATATATATATATGTATATATATATATATATATATATATATATATATATATATATATTAAATATGACCGAAAAAGTAAGATTAATAATTATAACACGAATTTTCTCTATCTTTCTTACGTTTCTTTTCACTGTTGATGGTAATTCAAAGATCAATTCTCCAAAATTCATTTTTATTTCTAGTCTGACGCGACACTTGAGCGCGTTTCGTAAAACTTATTACATTTTCAAAGACTTTAGTTTACAAACAACTGAAACTGAATAGAACTTACACATCTTCGAGGTTTATATCTACATTTGGGTGAGGTGGATGAGGTGAAAAACGAACTTTCAACAATGGGTATTAAATTCAAACACAAGAGAGAACCCGAAACAATGGGTATTGAATGGAAGTAATTGTAGAAAGCCTATTGGTCCATATTTCTTGATGCTTCTATATTGGAGCGGAGTCTTGAAGTGGGTAGAATATAGTTGTGCATTAATTGGCTGTTGAGTGCTGGTGTTGACTTCTTGATGTGTAGTGCCTCACAGACGTCAAGCCGCCTGCTATCGCTGTATCTATCGATGATTTCTGTGTTGTTTGCTAAGATTTCTCTGGTGATGGTTTGTTTGTGGGAAGAGATTATATGTTCCTTAATGGAGCCCTGTTGCTTATGCATCGTTAAACGCCTGGAAAGAGATGTTGTTGTCTTGCCTATATACTGTTATTTTTTTTTTTTTTGAGTCCCCACGAGGGCATTTGAAGGCATAGACGACGTTGGTCTCTTTTAAAGCGTTCTGCTTTGTGTCTGGAGAGTTTCTCATGAGTAGGCTGCCCGTTTTTCTGGTTTTATAGTAAATCGTCAGTTGTATTTTCTGATTTTTGTCTGTAGGGATAACGTTTCTACTGACAATATCTTTCAAGACCCTTTCCTCCGTTTTATGGGCTGTGGAAAAGAAGTTCCTGTAAAATAGTTTAATAGGGGGTATAGGTGTGGTGTTAGTTGTCTCTTCAGAGGTTGCATGGCGTTTCACTTTCCTTCTTATGATGTCTTCCACGAAACCTTTGGAGAAGCCGTTGTTGACTAGGACCTGCCTTACCCTACAGAGTTCTTCGTCGACTTGCTTCCATTCTGAGCTGTGGCTGAGGGCACGGTCGACATAAGCGTTAACAACACTCCTCTTGTACCTGTCCGGGCAGTCACTGTTGGCATTCAGGCACATTCCTATGTTTGTTATACATTCCTATGTATAACACAGCGATGGCAGGCAGCTTGACGTCTGCGAGGCACTACACATCAAGAAGTCAACACCAGCAATCAACAGCCAATTAATGCACAACTATATTTTACCCACTTCAAGACTCCGCTCCAATATAGAAGCATCAAGAAATATATACCAATAGGCTTTCTACAATTACTTCCATTCAATACCCATTGTTTCGTGTTCTGTCTAGTGTTGGAATTTAATACCCATTGTTGAAAGTTCGTTTTTCACCTCATCCACCTCACCTAAATGTAGATATAAACCTCGAAGATGTGTAAAGCTCTATTCAGTTTCAGTTGTTTGTAAACTAAAGTCTTTGAAAATGTAATAAGTTTTACGAAATGCGCTCAAGTGTCGCGTCAGACTAGAAATAAAAATGAATTTTGGAGAATTGATCTTTGAATAACCATCAACAGTGAAAAAAAACGTAAGAAAGATAGAGAAAATTCGTGTTAGAATTATTAATCTTACTTTTTCGGTCATATTTAATAATATATGTCTATATATATGTATACATATATATATATATATATATATATATATATATATATATATATATATATATATATATATATATATATATATATATATATATATATATATATATATATATATATATATATATATATATATATATATATATATATATATATTTAGGGGTACCACCACTGGTTTAATTAAAGGGACCCACATCCTCGAAGAAGAAAATAAATAGTATTCAGAGAAGACCTTGTGGATTCTCACTGAATACTTTAATCTTTTCCTCTCCTACCACCCCTATTATTTTTTTTTGTTTTTATTTGATTTTATTGCAATGTTACAGTTTACAGAAAACACACACTTATATAACAATATAACAATATACCAATCAGTGTTCGAAGACCTCGTCCAGTTCCTCGGGGGTCGGGTGCGTACCCAAGATACAACACGCATTTCCCCTCTGAACAGAGACACTGAGGCGCTGGAACATAAAACTGGCCGCTCTTGGGTCTCTAGTCTTCCCAATGAGTTCCTCGCCCAGATCCTTCAGGAACTTAAGTGCACATTTACCCCAGGCGCCCAGAGTCTCAGAGCCTATTGGCACGAACCTGTAACAACGTTCTAGGTCCCTGTACTTGTTAGTTTTCTGGGTCTCCCTGAAGGTGGCCGCCCCGCCTCCCTCAGCTGCGCTGTAAGGTAGATAGGTATCAGCCAATGTGGATGCACACGTGTAGTCCCACACGACCTGTTTACCTTCCCTCCACGGCTGCAGGGTGACTCCATCTGGGCGTTTTTGGCTGTTGTCAGGCCTGCACAACTGAGGTTCCCTTTGTGCTGGGCACCCAGCTGAAGCCAAACTTCTCTTGATGATGTCATTGACTGCTTCATGTCTGGTAATCTTTCCCTGTGTCTTACGACAGATGAGACCATGGCTGCCGTATTGGTCTGCCCGTGCATGGCCGCAAATACACCGGTGCTCGGTGGAGATAGGGGCGGCAAGGCGCAGAGCAACACCAATACTTAGGGTCCGATGGTCCAGGCGGGTGCCCAAGGCGGAATTAGGGACTGCCAACAGGAAGTCCCCGGCATGGGGAGCTTGCACAGCTTGAAGACGCGCTTTGTCCTTCCTGGAAGCTGCCTCCAGCAATGATGTGGCGATGTTCTCCACTATGGGGCTATCCCATTTGGACTGTTTGCAGTCATTTGGAAAAGTCGGTCGAGGATGAGAGTTGACAAGAGTGTCCCACTGACCGGCTCCTTCCGCGAATTTGGGATCATGAATCCCAATGAAGTCTCTTAGGTGTTCCGGTAGTATTTCCTTAACTAATTCACCTGTTGCACTGGTCGAGGATAAGAATGCCGGCAATGCTAACTGGGTCGCCTTGCGAATACCTATCCCCCCGAGTCTAACTGGGAGCGTTGCTTGGTCCCATTGGTCATCTTGCAGGGAGAGGTTTAACACTTTCACGGTTATTGACCTTAGGAGTGTGTCATATTCTGTTAATTTTGGGCTGTCGAAGGAGGGAGCACACCTTAGGAAATAGGTCAGTCTGGGCAAAGCCAGGCACCTTGTGAGAAGGTACAGAGCATCGTGGGCGTCCAAAGCCCCTATTCTTCCCTCCATCCTCCTCAGGTCGTTCAGCTTTTCTTCGAGGACTACCTCAATGGCGCTCGAGCCCAGAGGTGCCCCTAGCAGCACACTGTCGGTGGGAGCGATCACTTGGGCTCCTGGCAATATGGTTCGCACTGCATCTATGGTTGGTTGGCTAGATGAGATGATTTCACACTTTAATGGGTTTAGGGTGAATCCTAACTCCTCTCCCTTAGATTTCACCAGCTGTAGATCTTCTAGCAGGGACTTCTGTGTCCCTGCCAGGGTGCCATCGTCCAGGAACCAGATGTTGAGTTCGCTGGTCAACCTGCTTGTGACCTCTTTAACAGCCATGCAAAAAAGAAAAGGGGCAAGTGGGTCTCCCTGCTGGACAACTTCTGCAGAAACAACTTCATGTTCCCCAAACAGCAGCGTCGATTCCCTACTGTACCCTGCTGAGACGAAGGGGAGTAGAGAAGGAAAGCTTGTTCGAACTGCTTCCAGTACCACATCCCTTTTTACCTGGTTGAAGGCATTTTTAAAGTCTAATTTAATTAATGCCTTATTTTCTGGGAGGTGCTTTATATAGGCTCGTGCTGCATGAGCTGCTGCTTCACAGCCATGGGGAACACCAAAACCTAGTTGATGGGGTCGAAGCATCGTCGCAGCGTCTATGCTAATTTTTCTGACAGCTGCCCTAGCAACAAGGCGCCGAAGTGTGTTACCCACGGCAATGGGTCTGACTCCACCATCTTTCTTCTTGAAGGCACAAAGGGATGCTCCAAAGAAAAAGGGTTTTATTGTATCTGGGATCAACCCAGAGAGGCAGTCGTTGACAAACTTCGTGACCTCTGACAATAGTGTCTCGGCAACTTCTCCGAGAACTGGATTTACCATCTCCTTGAGGTGCTGAGGTCTTACTCCAGTGTATCCCCCTGCCGAGCCTGGCGGAAATGACATGATGGCTTTGTATACCTCTGACGCTTGGAGGAATAGAGGTCCCATGTCTGGGACATTTGTGTCCTGAGCAGTGGGTTCCCATGGTACTCTAGGAGGCTGCTTCTCTCTCAGCGAGTTGGCGGTAGCGGTGTTTCTAGGGGCGATTGTGTCTTCGCTGGTAAGTAACCTAATTGCCCCTACCGTGTTGCCCTCTTCAATTCTTTTGGTCACTTGTGTTCCAAGTTTAAAATTGTCATTGGAACTCTTGGGTCTGCCACGACGGTTTTTGCGTTGAGGAGGGATGGGGATCAAGTTGTCAGCTCTGGGGAAATTATTTATTGCCCTAGTGACTGATGAGGCTAGCGTCTTGCCTCCTCTTGCAGGTACGCCTAAGCAAATATTGCCAAACAGGAGCAAATTATGCCATGCTTTGATGGTGGCTGCAGCATTAAGATTTTCAGACCGTTCATTTACTTTCCTTAAAAGGTCTGTATATTTCCCTGCTGCAAATGGGCGCGCTGCTTTAGGAATGTGGGGAAGAGTTCTGGTGGTGGATGCTTTGATGGCCCCCAGGAGGTCATCTGATGACATGAAGTTTGCTGGGATGTGTGGGGGTGCCGAGGGGACCTGTGGGCCTTCCCTCTCTACAGGTACCGTCAATGAACCCTCACAGTTGTTGTGTTGACGTAGGGTTCCATCGTTTCTAAGGCTGTGTGATTCGTCACACACCCGACACGTTCCTCTGGGTCTGGGTCCTCTGGTTGCACGTCTGGGTGCACTGTTCCCAGGACCCTGTTCTTGGCTGAGGGGTTCCTGGTTAGTTGGTGGAGTCCCCTCCATCCCCCGGGCGGCCGGCGTGGGAGGGATGACAGGGGTGGTGGCGGCAGGGGTGGACACGGGTGGTGGAAGGAGGGGTGGCTAGCTGTCCCTCACACTCACCACTCGTATGAGTACTTGTGTCTCCCACCCTTTTGGGAGGAACCTGAATGCCTGCTGTGACCTGTGCCATATCTGGGTGCATGGAGGGTAGCACATCCCTGCCACAAGCACTGTGTGGGCGGTGAATAGGTGGGTGGGAGACACCCAGGCGCAGGGTGGGCTGGGTGGTGGGATGGCAGGAGGTACTGTGGTGCGGTCAGGCCGGCGGGCGGGGAGGAGGTGGGGGTTGACCGGGCCTCGCTCAGCTTGAGAGGGGGGGTCTGGGTGACACTTAAACACTGGTATAATTTTCTTGTATATCACTGCACAATGGTGAATGAATCATACACTTGTAATCCGACACACTGTGAGCTCTATTAGTTCTGACCATGATTGTTGATTTTTATTTTCATTTTTCTTTCCCAAACGTATTTCTATAAACACTGGGTGGCACATGGGTGACCCCCCACCTCGCCCGACCAAACAACAACACTCCCTCCTCCCCCACACCTTAGCCTGGGAGGCCTTGAGGGCGCCAGCGTGGCCCTCACTGCCTTTGTATTCCATACCCTGCACACCCACCTGTTTTTATCCGTTTTTGTTGAGATGGTCCACTCTAGGCACCTTCCGCCACTCCTGCACCTTCCCAGGACATTCACACAGCACTCTGCGAAGGCTAGGCACGGTGACGTCAGGATGTCCCTAGGTAATGGTTCAGTAAACAACAGAGCCTCCTCCACACGTCCTCCCTCCCCGCTAGCCCATATATATATATATATATATATATATATATATATATATATATATATATATATATATATATATATATATATATATATATATATATATATATATATATATATATATGTATATATATATATATATATATATATATATATATATATATATATATATATATATATATATATATATATATGTATATATATATATATATATATATATATATATATATATATATATATATATATATATATATATATATATATATATATATATTGTGACGATAATCTCCTTCAAGAGATTGAGCCTGCTCTTCCCTCCAAAAGACGTCGATATAAACATCTATATAAAACAAGTATGGAAGAAATATCCAACAACTACACCACTCCAAGTTTTGCCAGAGCGCAAAACGTATGCAGCCAGGAACACCTGCTCCACCTCAAACAGCCAAACTACCTGTCTGTCGCTTGCTCGTCGCTGATTGGCTGCGGGTCCAGCTGCACCTGCCTTCCACCCACCACACTACTTGATGTCCGGGGCCGCCACGACCTCAGTCCTCGGAATATCCAGTGCTTTCGACAAGTTAACACGTCTCGTTGGTAGACTAAGCCCCAGGCTTACGTGTACTAAGAGAAGTGATAGCTTGAAGCCAATATTCCGGCACCTACTTACTTTGTTTATCATACTCTTGTTATTTGTTCATTTGTCATAACGTAACTTTTCATTTTGTCATTTGATTATTCTTATTACATTGATTGATTTTATTATACGAATTTGTATGTCCATTTTATTCATGTTTTGCTTTCTTTAATGTAATTAAAATTTCATTGTTAAAATTTACTTGTGTTTTGTGTGTCTTCTCCTTACCTTACCACAGACGAAGTTCCAGATTTTCTATTTTTTTTTCTGTATGTGACGAGGCCATACCCCTAGCTTTTGAACAGCCGAACACCAACGCGTTACCGTCACATATTATATGGTGGCCTGTCCGGGATCTTCACTCAGGTACTGGTGCCAAGTGGTAATTTATGGTAAGCGTATTTAACTTTGTTAACGTAGCTTTTACTATTTTTCATATTCAATTTCTTTTTTATATGGTGCGGTGTATTGTGCATTACAAGAGTAACATATGGTGCAGGTGAGACAACTTTGGATTACGTGGTGACTGTAGGCTGCAGTCATACTCTTAATTGGTCATCTCTCCCTCCGTGTTATTACTCGTGTTTACCATCTTTGTCCCTTGGATATTTCTCATTTTTGACAGATCATCATATTGGTACCCTGGTACTGTGGTCTGCCCCGGGTCAAGTGCACCCAATCTTCTGCAATCTGACTGTAGGAGGACAAAGAGGGCCATAGTTCCTCTAGCTCGAACTTTAGTTGCTGAATTGGGACCTCAGCAGCAGTTCTCGTCACCAGTTGACACCTCGCACCCCTACACGTCAGTCAGAGATGATGATACATACAACGGTAGGGAATTAGCTTACTTTTTCAGAGCACAAAAGTTCGCTAATTCTGTAAGTATCATATTAAATTCAGTAGGAAAAACTTGCTTTATGTCCTATAGAGACTCGGCAAGGTATGCCTACATCCTTGGACTACCAATTTTACTTTTGAGGCAATTAACTGTTTCATTTGTTTTCGAAACTCTGTTTCATTTGTTAGTAGGATTTTCTTGCCCTTATCCTCTTACATGAGTACCGGGTACAAGATTTCCTGCGCCCTTGATTTAAATTAATCATTTAACACCTTGTACTTAACTTTAATTGTTAAAGATCCCACAGGATAGGTACCAGTTGCAACGTTGTCCTGTTTCTGACATTCACTATAACTGTATATTCGTTGTACATTTATTTGCTAATTTCACCATGTTTCGTCTCCAAGCTTTCCGTACAGATCCAGCAGGTGAAATAGGGACTTTAAGTCGTGCCAAGAGAACTGAATTACAAACTCTTGCACATGAGTATCAACTAGAAGTTCCCTACCAAGCCAACAAAAATGACATACACAACCTGTTGCTGGATCACTATTTAGAGCAAGGTAAGATAGACTCTGAAACTCATGAAACTTACTATATTGCAGATAAAACTGATTTGGCAACGATGAAACTCAAACTGGAGCTGGCCAAGATTGAACGTGAGCAGCAAAAGGAAGCCATCGAACAATAAGAACTAGCAGCTGCCATACGAAGGGAAGAACAAGAACGTGAGGCTGCTTTGAGGAGAGAAGAACAAGAACGCGAAGCTGCCTTGAGGAGAGAGGAACACGAACGTGGAATCGCCCTCCAGGAACGTGAGGTTGCACTACTCCAGGAGCGGGAACGCGTACAGCTTGAAACAAAACGACGCGAGTTGGAGATACAACGTGAACATGACAAGCAACAAGCGACTCTGGCTCTAGAGTGTCGTCAACGAGAATACACGTTGGAAACTTCACACCTCGCTCAACGCCAGCAAGCTACTGCCAATCTTCCCGTCAGTTTTAATATATCACATGCAAGTAAGTTAATGCCATCCTTTGTAGAAGCAGAAGTTGATGTGTTTTTCACCACCTTTGAAACCCTTGCTAATCAACTCAGTTGGCCTGTCGACCAATGGGCCACACTTCTCAGAGTCCATCTTACAGGTAGAGCTGCAGTCACACTCAGTACTTTGGCGTCTGAGAATGACTACCAGACTCTGAAACAAACAGTGTTGGACGTCTACCTCCTCTCCACAGAAAGTTATCGAAGGAAATTCCGTGACCACCTAAAGGCAAGTACCACTACCTTCCTCGAGTTTGCTAACACAAAACGGAGATATTTCATGAAATGGCTGGAAGCAGCACATGTCTCTACTTTTACAGAACTCGTCAACCTGATGCTTGTTGAAGAATTCTTGAGACGTGTGCCGCCTCCTGTCCGTCTCTACTTTGCAGATAAAGAAGAAACCGACTACCTGAAGTGTGCTAAGTCGGCTGACACTTACAGCCTCATCCACCGGCTGACACCCGAACCATCCTCCAGTAAGAAGTCGTGGTACAGTTACGAGAAAGTGAGCACCGATCAAGCTGGCTCGCAATTGTACTGCAAGTATTGTAGACTCTATGGACATACCATAGACAAGTGTGGTAAGTCTCAATACAAGGGAACCACTGACCCACAGAAACCCAAACCAACTCCTCCTAAGTCCGGTAAGCCTGTGATGAATGTTGGTGTTAATGTTAATGATCTTTCTCTTTTCAGTAACCACCTGTATACTGGAACTGTCTCTGCCAACGGTTCAAATCCGGAGGGACGTTTCAAATTGAAGATCTTGAGGGACACAGCGGCTCTTCAATCGATCATCTTTAAGTCGGCTGTGCCCAACATCGCCTACACCGGAGAAATTGTCTTCATCACTGACCTCACTGCTACCACTCCATATCCTCTCGCCAGAGTCCACCTGGATTGTCCCTACGTGAACGGAGAAGTCCAAGTCGCCGTCAGGGAAAAGCCTTTTCCCATGCCTGGAGTGCAACTTCTCCTAAGCAACGACTTGGCAGAAGACCTGCAACCGACCAACCTGATCGTCATGGACAAACCCCAGGTGTGTACCTCTGTGCCAATTAATCCTATACTAGCGTATGTTCCAGCAGAGGTTCAAGAGAGTGATGAAGTTTCTCCTCCGGTTCTCGTGACCACCCGTGCACAAGCCGCACGTCCACAGCCAGCTGACTCTACTGCTACCGCTGTCCCTCAAGACCCTCAGAAACTACCCCCGAATCTGACCAAGTTGGAGTTCCATAAGTTGCAGAGGGAAGATCTTACTTTAACACCATTGTTTTTCCAGGCTGAGACTCAACCCGACAGTATTCCTGGGTTCTTCCTAGAGAACGACTTGCTCTACCGCAGATATAGACCCAGTAAACTGAAGGAGGAGGACGATTGGGCCAACATCGAACAACTCGTGATTCCTACCAGCCTGCGGCCCACTATTCTACACCTGACCCACGGAGCACTCTCCCACTACGGATTCAACAAGACTTACCATGGAATTCGTCAAGACTACTACTGGCCAGGTATGGTAAATAGCGTCAAACAGTACGTAAAACAGTGTCATACATGTCAGATGGCAGGCAAACCGAACATCTCCATTCCCAGAGCGCCACTGATTCCCATACAGGTGCCTGCGGAACCTTTCCACAGACTTATAATAGACTGTGTTGGTCCTTTACCTCGGACCAGTTCAGGTAACGCCTATATCTTAACCATCCTGTGTCCTACCACCAGATTTCCCATAGCAGTTCCAGTGAAGAACATCACGGCTGCTACGGTTGTAAAACATCTATTGAAGATCTTCACTCAATACGGATTTCCCAGGGAGATTCAGAGCGACTGTGGTACCAACTTCACCAGTGATCTCTTCAAAAGGACACTGGAGGAGTTCAATATCAAACAGGTATTGTCCAGCCCCTATCATCCTGCTTCACAGGGTTCTCTTGAACGTAGTCATCAGACTATCAAAGCACTCTTGAAAAAGTTTTGTAGTGAAACCTCTAAGGATTGGGATAAGCAAATCGACCTTATAATGTGTATTTACAGAAGTCTTCCCAATGAGTCCCTAGGAGTATCTCCTTATGAGATGCTCTACGGCCGTAAGTGCCGTACTCCCCTTAAGGCTTTCAAAGACTCTCTCCGAGATGCCACCTTCAGTGAGCATCAGAATGTGCCCCAGTTTCTTCAAAACCTTCAACACATTCTAGAGAGAGTCCACCGTTTTGCCCATGATAATCTATTGAAAGCCCAGGAGAGGATGAAGACTCATTACGACCAGACCAGCAAAGTAAGAAAATTTAAGCCGGGAGACTTCGTCCTAGCATACTTCCCTATCCCAGGTTCACCTTTACAAAACAGGTTTTCAGGACCCTACCACGTCAAAGAGTGCAGAAGCAACAACAACTACGTTATAGAGACTCCAGATAGGCGGCGGAAAACCCAGCTGTGCCACGTCAACCTCCTGAAGCAATATAATGGTACTCCTCCCACTGTCCTGATTAACTGTTCTACCTTTACAGAACCCTACATCCACAGTGAGACCTTCCCTGCTTCTCCTCCCGAAAGCACTGAAAAGGAGTCGGCGCTTTCTAATTCAAAAATCCATATTGATGTTCCCAACCATTTTCAGGACCCTAATAATGCTCCATGGCCATATTCTAATTCCAATCTCACCTCGTCAGATAAGCCCTTCATCCTCCATGTCGACACCAGTGGTACCGACGTTGGTGGTGTCGTGATGCAGCAACGAGGCGAGGAGAATACACCTGTCAGCGACTACTGCTACAAGGAACTACGGAACAATTGGCAAGGAGCTACTCTTCATCATCCTGAAGCTCCAGCACTTCACTCCACACCTGAAAAGTGCTTGGTCTACCATCAACAGGGACCACACCACCCTACACCTCCTGCAGCACGCCCACTTCTCATCTCAACGTCTTCTACTATGGGCTTGATAACTGCAGAAATTCAACCTGGAGGCACACTATACCAAGATTCCGACAACATCTTAGCCGATGATCTCTCCAGAGTTTATGAAGTAAAAGCGACTCCATCTATTACTCCACCACATAACGACGTACTTCTTCCAGAACCGCAGGCTTCGGGGGAGAGTTGTGACGATAATCTCCTTCAAGAGATTGAGCCTGCTCTTCCCTCCAAAAGACGTCGATATAAACATCTATATAAAACAAGTATGGAAGAAATATCCTGCACCACCTCAAACCGCCAAACTACCTGTCTGTCGCTTGCTCGTCGCTGATTGGCTGCGGGTCCAGCTGCACCTGCCTTCCACCCACCACACTACTTGATGTCCGGGGCCGCCACGACCTCAGTCCTCGGAATATCCCGTGCTTTCGACAAGTTAACACGTCTCGTTGGTAGACTAAGCCCCAGGCTTACGTGTACTAAGAGAAGTGATAGCTTGAAGCCAATATTCCGGCACCTACTTACTTTGTTTATCATACTCTTGTTATTTGTTCATTTGTCTTAACGTAACTTTTCATTTTGTCATTTGATTATTCTTATTACTTTGATTGATTTTATTATACGAATTTGTATGTCCATTTTATTCATGTTTTGCTTTCTTTAACGTAATTAAAATTTCATTGTTAAAATTTACTTGTGTTTTGTGTGTCTTCTCCTTACCTTACCACAGACGAAGTTCCAGATTTTCTATTTTTTTTTCTATATGTGACGAGGCCATACCCCTAGCTTTTGAACAGCCGAACACCAACGCGTTACCGTCACAATATATATATATATATATATATATATATATATATATATATATATATATATATATATATATATATATATATTATTAAATATGACCGAAAAAGTAAGATTAACAATTCTAACACGAATTTTCTCAATATTTCTTATATTTCTTTTCACTGTTGATGGAAACTGAAAAATCAATTCTCCAAAATTCATTTTTATTTCTAGTCTGACACTTGAACACGTTTCGTAATAACTTATTACATTTTCAAAGACTTTAGTTCACACACACAACTATAACTAAATAGAGTTTAAACAGCTTCGATTTTATACCTGTATTTGGGTGAGGTGATATGTTACAATAGTTTTGGATGAGGTGAAAACAAGCTTTCAACACAAGACAGAACACGAAACAATGGGTATAATATTTTATACCCATTGTATGGGTATAATATTTTATACCCATTGTAGTAGTAGTTTCTACTGTTGTTGGAGTAGTTTCCTTAGGAAACTACTCCAAGCTTGTACTAAAGAGGCACCCTTCTTGAGCCTGGATGGGCACATGTATAAGCAAGTAGATGGGGTCGCCATGGGTTCTCCCTTAGGTGTCCTGTTTGCGAACTTCTACATAGGTACCATCGAACAAAAGGTCTTAGTCGACATGAACTTGAAACCGGCCATATACTGCAGGTACGTTGACGACATTTTTACACAGGTACCTGATGTCAGACATCTGCCGGAGTTGAAGGAGGCATTTGAGCAGAATTCTGTGTTGCGTTTCACTTACGAGATAGAGAAGGATGGGAAGCTACCCTTTCTAGATGTAACAGTCATGGAAAAGAGCGGAGGTTTCCACACTGCAGTCTACACTAAGGAAACAAACATAGGAATGTGCCTCAATGCCAACAGTGACTGCTCAGACAGGTACAAGAGGAGTGTCGTTAACGCTTATGTCGACCGTGCTCTCAGCCACAGCTCAGGATGGAAGCAAGTCGATGAAGAACTCTGTAGGATAAGGCAGGTCATAGTCAACAACAGCTTCTCCAATGGTTTCGTTGAAGATATCATAAGAAGGAAGGTGAAACACCATGCAACATCTGAAGAGACAACTAACACAACACCTGTATCTCCTATTAGACTATTTTACAGGAACTTCTTTTCCACAGCTCTTAAAACGCAGGAAAGGGTCCCGAAAGATATTGTTAATAGAAACGTTATCCCTAAAGACAAAAATCAGAGGATACAACTGACAATTTACTATAAAACCAAGAAAACGGCCAACCTACTCATGTGAAACTCTCCAGACACAAAGCAGAACGCTTTAAAAGAGACCAATGTCGTCTATGCCTTCAAATGCCCACTTGGGGACTGTAAGCCTCAAACAATTCAGTATATTGGCAAGACAACAACATCTCTTTCCAGGCGATTAACGATGCATAAGCAACAGGGCTCCATTAAGGAACATATAATCTCTTCCCACAATCAGACCATGACCAGAGAAGTCTTAACAAAAAACACGTAAATCATCGATAGATACAGCGATAGCAGGCGGCTTGATATCTGCGAGGCACTACACATTAAGTAGTCGACACCAGCAATCAACAGCCAAATATTGCACAACTATATTCTACCCACTTCAAGACTCTGCACCAATATAGATGCATCAAGAAATATGGGTCAATAGGCCCTTTGCATTTACTTCCATTCTTCCCTTTAACTTACAAAATATTATACCCATTGTTTCGTGTTCTGTCTTGTGTTGAAAGTTTGTTGTCACCTCATCCAAAACTGATGTAACATATCACCTCACACAAATGCAGGTATAAAATCGAAGCTGTTTAAACTCTGTTTAGTTATAGTTGTCTGTGTGTAAACTAAAGTCTTTGAAAATGTAATAAGTTATTACGAAACGCGTTCAAGTGTCGCGTCAGACTAGAAATAAAAATGAATTTTGGAGAACTGATTTTTCAGTTACCATCAACAGTGAAAAGAAATATAAGAAATATTGAGAAAAATCGTTTTAGAATTATTAATCTTACTTTTTCGGTCATATTTAATAATATATGTCTACAGGAAAGACTGCTACCAAAATATAGTAGTATTATATATATATATATATATATATATATATATATATATATATATATATATATATATATATATATATATATATATATATATATATATATATTTATATATATATATATATATATATATATATATATATATATATATATATATATATATATATATATATATATATGTCGTACCTAGTAGCCAGAACGCAGTTCTCAGCCTAATATGCAAGGCCCAATTTGCCTAATAAGCCAAGTTTTCATGAATTAACTGTTTTGCGACTACCTAACCTACCTAACCTAACCTAACCTAACTTTTTCGGCTACCTAACCTAACCTAACCTATAAAGATAGGTTAGGTTAGGTTAGGTAGGGTTGGTTAGGTTCGGTCATATATCTACGTTAATTTTAACTCCAATAAAAAAAATTGACCTCATACATAATGAAATGGGTAGCTTTATCATTTCATAAGAAAAAAATTTGAGAAAATATATTAATTCAGGAAAACTTGGCTTATTAGGCAAATCGGGCCTTGCATAGTAGGCTGAGAAGTGCGTTCTGGCTACTAGGTACGACATATATATATATATATATATATATATATATATATATATATATATATATATATATATATATATATATATATATATATATATATATATATATACATATAAAACAGTATCAGACCACGGAGGAAGAATTTAAACAGGAATTTCCTTAAGTACTTTCGTATATTAATACATCTTCAGAAGGAGTGAAAATGTATTATTATATGAAAGTACTTAAGGAAATTCCTGTTTCAATCCATCCTCCGTGGTCTAACACTGTCACATTTTTAATCACGTGTTTATTTTTCGTGATTTACACACACACACACACACACACACACACACACACACACACACACACACACACACACACACACACACACACACACACACACACACACACACACACACACACACACACACACACACATATATATATATATATATATATATATATATATATATATATATATATATATATATAATATATATATATATATATATATATATATATATATATATATATATATATATATATATATATATATATATATATATATGTATGTATGTATGTATGTATGTATGTATGTTAGTATGTATGTATATATGTATGTATGTATGTATGTATGTATGTATGTATGTATGTATGTGTGTGTCGGAAAATCCGACACCATTTAATACAGACAGATAAGAGCTGTGTTGTATAAACAAGTTACCCATAGAAAACGTAACTTGTAGTGGAATTACCGTCTAAAGAAAACGGGATATCATCACCACATACTATTATAATTCACCAGCTATTCTGCTGGGAATTATTCTTAAATACATTAGTCTTTGGACTTTACCATTATAAAAACATCTTATATAAATTAACTTAATTATCAATATTAAAGTAGAGTAAATGTGACCCTTCTATCACTTTCTGAAATCTAGACAATGTAAGCCAGGCGTCAGGGAGGAAGGAGGGCGGCCATTGTTGTGTCACATCCGAGACGCGTGGAGCAAATTCGGCTCCTATCATATCTGGACAATGTCGGCCAGGCGTCAATAGTATGGAGTGTTATACGCAGCCATTGTTGAGACTAGACCAGAGGCTCACAGGAGCAAATACGGCTCCTGTTAATTTTACTTGGACGAAGTGTTATGGAAACCAGAAGTGTACCATTATCAACACGCTGTCTACAAATCAAGTTAAGTGTTCTTTCCGAAAGCCATTATCTTTCATTTGTGGCCATTAATGTCATTATATAGGGTGACCCGGTTAGAGCACGACATAGCCTCAAACTAAAGGTAATTAAGCCAGGTCTTTATTGTTCCATGTATAGTGTTTTCTCTGATATAGCTTGTCATATATAGGATTCTGGCTTCACAGCTAGCGCACTTTTGACAGGTCAAGACGAGGAAGCAAGATTTTGTACACCAGTTACTGGGTGATGGAAGCTACCTCAAAGAGGATAATTTGGTGTCTACACCCTAGTTATACCTGGTGGACTAACCTGCTGTACTATAAGATAAGGAACCTCTTCAATGTATGTAGTTAATTCTGTAGTTTGATTGGCTGCATATATATTAATTTAATAACCCCCCCCCTAATGTGTAGAGGATCGAATTGTGAGATTATGAGATTATTGCAGAAATACAGTCCACTTATCATTATACAAATTGCTATCGAAGTATATAAATTAACGTAAATATAAATTCATATAAATTAAATAAATATAAATCTCACAGGTCGGTTCCCACATTATTTGGTCCTTCGAACCGGATTATTCGGTCCTTTGAACCCACATTTGGTCATCTTAGTACCGGATGAACCAGTTAACCAGTGGATTCATTAAATATACTAGTGCAGTGTGATTTAAACAAAGCCAGTCAAGACGGCGGCGTTGCCTCGAACGAGTTCACGAGCCCCGCTCAGTTCAGATCTGCCTCATCAGCGGTTTCAGGGACACCCACAGATATTTGGTGGCGTGTTATTTCGTGAAATGACAGCGCTAATATAGAAGCCAGCCAAATTAGTGGCTGTGTCCTCGCAAGATTGTTCACGGATTTCGTGGTGTTACATTTCGCGAGAGATTATCCACGAATTTTGTGGAGTTTATTTCGCGAGGTCACTAATAATATTTAATACTTCTAGATAATATTAGAAGTTTCATAGAGGCTAATTAAGAGGCTATTAACAATAATTGTGTATATTATTTCTCCAAGATAGAGAATTATTTAATATATATTGCACTAGTGATCACAGTATAATATTTACTAATTGCCAACCCACAATAGGGTAGGATATTAACCATTGACTTGTTGAACTATTATCGTTCATCCTAGTCCCATTATTACCATAGTCAGTTGTACTATATTGAACAACCTAACACCATTAATGAATGGTCCAGACCCTATTTTGGGTGTAATTTTTATCAACTCGAGTTGAGTTGTATATATAATAATTTACTTATGATCATTACACCTTTGAGTGATTAATTAGTGTCTATTCCATCCTAGGGTGATATAGAAGAGCTAACCTAAAGGTACTTCCATGACACTGGTTTATCACTCAAATCATTAGTGTGTATGATTGTATATATATAATGTGTATTAATTTTAAGTGCTAACCTCTAGTAGAGGTAGGATTATTGCCTAGTGAGTGCAGAATTTACCCTAGGCTACCATTAGAGCTTGTTCAGTATTAAGAGCAGCCCAAGTACAAGTCCCACAAGGCTTCACCAACGAGCCAGTATGGATAATGCAGGGAGAATGAAAAGAACCCTTGCAGGTCTTAAAGGCCACTTAACAAGACAGATCAAGAAATGTGAAGATTTGTCACAACAATCAACAGTTGATTATGCTGACCTGGAAAGCTATTATCAAGCAGCTGCAGGTAAATTTGAGCAAATCAAATGCCAAATAGCAACATATGTGGCTGAACTTGCCAACACCAATTTATCAGAAACAGAAATAGACGACATTATGGTTGATCTTGCGAATTATGAAGATCACACTCAGGCCACGTTACAGCCTTATGTCAAATTAATTGCCCAGAACAAGGCAACAACAACAACAGTTGCATCTAATACGAGTCAAGCAGAAGCTCGACTCCCTCCAATTAATTTACCCACTTTCTCAGGAAAAGATGAGGAAGATTGGGACGAATTTTGGAACAAATTCGTTGACCTTGTAGACTCAAAACAATCTTTACCAAAGAGTAGTAAATTCTCTTATTTGCAAGGCCAATTATCAGGTGAGGCTAAAACAGTAGTATCCCATCTGAGATTAACTAATGACGGCTATGATCTGGCAGTAAAACTCCTCAAGGATAATTATGCTGATCCAGAAGTAAGAACATCACATTTAGTTCATGAGCTGTTGCATTTACCCCCACCGGAGGCTTCAGCTGATTCACTCCAAGTCTTCAAGCTGGAGGTAGAATCATTGATCAATGCCCTCAGCCTGACAGCAGATACAAACGGGGCTGAGTGGGTCTTGAAAATAATTGTCCAGGAGAAAATACCTAGGGACATATTGAGACAAATGAGTGCTCATTACAATAAAAGCATCTTATCCATGAATGAAATATATGAAGGTTTAAAGTCAGTAGTTCATCAATTACGAACACATGACAAATTAAAACCACCAAGTAAATCCTCAGAAACCAATAATAGTAAACCACAGAGTACCAAAGGTACTCCAAATCAATCTAGACAATATAATTCAACACCAAAGTGGAACAGTAGCAGTGTGGGCGTATATGCAGTGGGACCCTCCAAGCCTATAGTTACTGTGTCACCCAAGAACGTGACACTAAAGGGTACTGGAAGCTATGGAACATGTTTGTTCTGCAATGAGAAACATTCAATGTACCACTGCCCTAATTTTCCTGATTGTGACGCCCGTGTTGAACGACTCAAAGATTTGCAACATTGCACGAGGTGCCTCAGGGAACATAACATCAAGGATTGTGATACCCAATTACACCCTTGTAATAGGTGTAACAAAGGTCAGCACCATGCAGCATTGTGCAGAGACACCAAAACAACGTCTCCAACCCCCAAGGTGGAAGATAGCATTCCCACCACAGTACAGTACTGCAAGGTGCAACAAACAAAGAGTGTCCAATCGGCAAAGTCTAAAGGTAATACGACTTTGCCTACTGCCCAAATTACCTTCCAGAATAAGAGGGCCAAGATCCATACCCGTGGGTTGTTTGACCAAGGATCCCAGAGAACATATATCACTAAAAAGCTGGCAGATGAACTACAATTAAGGCCTGTAGCCCAGACGTCATTCAACATCTCAGGGTTTGTAACAGATGCAGGACCTCAAGTCTACCAGGTGGTACAACCATCAGTACGTTTAGGCAGGTACGTCTGTCGAGTACAAGCCATTGTGGTGGACAAAATACCAGTAGACCTACAAGTTCAAGGTCTGAGAGCAACAGCCAAATTCCTGAGAAATAGAGGAATAAAATTGGCAGATAATATTAAGTCTGATCACCTCACTGACTTCGGTCTCCTTGTTGGGACAGACTATTGCCATCGATTCATCGGTAGCCCTAATAAATATCAGGGTATAACCATGTTAAACTCTGCAGGAGGTAAATTACTCTCAGGCCCAGTATCAAGCCTGAGGAGACCTATGCCTGCAGATAAACAATACCAGTAGAAATCTAAATTTGTCAGCTGATTATATTTCTCCAGTAGCATTATACTAAGGAGATTACAGCTGACTATAGTAACAGAGGTTGATGTTAGTATCATCATTTAAAGCTGGAGATGAGTTCATGAGGCCTCAGTGGCAAATCAGTGAACAGTAGCCTAAAACAGCTACAAGTCACTGCGACCAATGTCACTGAACCCACTGCAGTCTCAGAACCATACTTTACTTTAATGATGAGCTATTCAATCTTCTGAATCAATTAACTAAATTAAAACCCCAATAAATCTGATGACTGATTTGATACATTTATTATTTAATCAAGATGTATTCCATGGGCCTCAGTGTTTATATATCAGTGACCAGTTACCTGAAGAAACTTCAAGTTATATCTGATGTCACTGCAGTCCCTGAATCATACTTGACTGTAGTACTTGATCACATTCAGTCTTCTGGGTTAAATAATATGTAATTAGGCTTGAATATTAGCCTTTCAAGAGTTGACAGGGAAATGAAATCGCATTAGACTTCTAACCCCTTCAACTCTAGTACGGGACATCCGTCCTGTACGAACAGACACACAAATGTGTGATTACTAACTACTAACATCAAATTAATCAAATAATTCAAAGGAGGAGTATCGGTGTTCGTCTGTTCTAATTAGGACTTCGACCCGTGAGCAGCCCCTGGGGAATTATGTCGGAAAATCCGACACCATTTAATACAGACAGATAAGAGCTGTGTTGTATAAACAAGTTACCCATAGAAAACGTAACTTGTAGTGGAATTACCGTCTAAAGAAAACGGGATATCATCACCACATACTATTATAATTCACCAGCTATTCTGCTGGGAATTATTCTTAAATACATTAGTCTTTGGACTTTACCATTATAAAAACATCTTATATAAATTAACTTAATTATCAATATTAAAGTAGAGTAAATGTGACCCTTCTATCACTTTCTGAAATCTGGACAATGTAAGCCAGGCGTCAGGGAGGAAGGAGGGCGGCCATTGTTGTGTCACATCCGAGACGCGTGGAGCAAATTCGGCTCCTATCATATCTGGACAATGTCGGCCAGGCGTCAATAGTATGGAGTGTTATACGCAGCCATTGTTGAGGCTAGACCAGAGGCTCACAGGAGCAAATACGGCTCCTGTTAATTTTACTTGGACGAAGTGTTATGGAAACCAGAAGTGTACCATTATCAACACACTGTCTACAAATCAAGTTAAGTGTTCTTTCCGAAAGCCATTATCTTTCATTTGTGGCCATTAATGTCATTATATAGGGTGACCCGGTTAGAGCACGACATAGCCTCAAACTAAAGGTAATTAAGCCAGGTCTTTATTGTTCCATGTATAGTGTTTTCTCTGATATAGCTTGTCATATATAGGATTCTGGCTTCACAGCTAGCGCACTTTTGACAGGTCAAGACGAGGAAGCAAGATTTTGTACACCAGTTACTGGGTGATGGAAGCTACCTCAAAGAGGA